>NC_136487.1:15121784-15166784 GCF_053919585.1 Euprymna scolopes
CTAAGGTAGTTTTGTTGTTTAAAGTTGTTATTTTAACTTCTTGGCGATGAAACAGTTAGACTGAACAATCATAAATTGTGTGTGCGTGCGAACGCGCTGTAGTGAAACGTCGCCATTTCATCGCCTCCCCCACGATTTCAGAGTTATACATAAGCCGAGGGGGTTTTCCTTTGACACCAAAAGACAACAAAGCCTAGGTCATTATTAAACATTTTTTACTTAGTTTTTACCTTAACATTTTCTTTTAAAATGACAACTTTGTAGGTTTTCGGGTATGCTGAAACGAATATCGCATTCAAATTTTCTGCAAATAAGTAGTTTTGATATCCGGAAAACTACTTGCGAAAAATTTAAATGCGATATGATATTCGTTCTCAGCATACCCCCCAAACCGATAGAGTCGTCATTTTAAAGGAAAATATTAAGGTGGAAATCAAGTAAAAATTTACCAAGACGGCCTTTTCTATGTTATAGCTTTGGTCCTGTGCAGTTCTAGGAGGTCCATTCTCCCAGGTATCACCTTCTCTCTTCGAGAAGAGGCTAGTTTATTGCCAATCGCGTGAGGCGTTTCTAACGGAGGATACCGACAGGTTTTCACAAGCATATTATTGTTTGCCAGGGAGTTCTTCCTTTACGGTGCTCGGTGCTGGCTTTTCAAATCTCACTTTCCGACTCTTTACCTCGCTATGTAAGGGAGATGATTAATGTTTGACACAAGAAATCCAGCCCCACCCCCTAAGAGGTACTCTGGATTGGGACAAAAAAAAAAAAAAAAGTATCGGAGAGTTTGTTCGTTATGGATTCCTAAACGATTAGGACGATTTAAAAAAAAAAAAAATTCACACAAATGCTTATTATGTGTCTGGCGGTGTTCTTAAAAAGGTTTTGTGTATGAATGTCTCTGATAAGTATCGAAAATCAAGAATCGAAAAATCCGATTAAAGAAAAATTGACCTAAGTTGACAAACACCCTTATACACCCTAACACCACAAGTGCATTTAAGCAGTTTTATCACCACACAAGAAGAAGGGCCTGGCATATAAAATCAACAGCAGATCCTTTGATAAGGCAGGAGCGCGTTCAAAATTAATGTTTCTCTTTAGAGCACACTTGAACCATTATACTTGACTTTTGCATTTAAAATTTTTATTCAAGCCATTATATAAAAACGAACGTCGTTTCAAACGTGCTCTCCACGGTGCTCTCGAACGTAATCTTTTCTTTTTATAATCTTTTTCTTTTTCCTTACCGTGACATCATTTCGCTAACGGGTCGGTATTTGCATATAACCGCCATACGCGCCCTGTTACATCTTTGCGTTCTTTTAAAAACCTAATGGATAAGTATATAATAATATTTTTGGTGTAATTTCGTTTACTTTCTTTTTGTGGTCAGTTTTTAATATTGGGGTCAAACTGGATAAGCACCAAATATTTTACTCTATTTCTTTACTTGACGATAAATATTAATTGCAGTAATTATATATATATATATATATATATATATATATATATATATATATATATATATATATATACTTGCAAAAATCAAAATAACAAGGAGAAATATAACATCATATTTGTATTTTTTCGACATCAACCAAATAATTTTAAATTTTATTTCATTAAAAAATTTTCGTGGTAAACATCTCATCAGATAAGTTGAAAAAAAATACAGGGTTAATACGTATCTTAACACATTTTCATTTATTCATTCTATCAAGACCAATGTGTGCGGCCTCATCGTGTTTTAAAAGCACACACACACACACACACACACACACACACACACACACACACACACACACACACACACACACACACACACATTAGCAATTAGATTAATTGGAAACGGGAATCCGAAAGATTTTAGGGTATCAGAATCAAAATCAACAAAATTTGAGCCTTATTTCCAATTCCAAAACGATTCTTTTAATATTTTCTTGGCAATAAAACGTCAAAGTTCAACGATTTGACCTTTGAGAACTCTACCCCCCCCCCCGACAATTTTGGGTCTACGCACTTGCAATTTTAGATATAGGTTCCTTGGACATGGATCTAACTTAATAACTTGATTTGAGCCCAAAACAATAACTTTTAAGGGGTCATAATAGGGGTCAAAGTTAAAAAAAAGTTGACCTCTGCGGTCTCTTCCAAATTACTCAGACAATTTCTGGTCTAAATATTTGAAATTTTAGATAAAGGGTATTCAGAGATAGGGCAAACTTTTTCATCAGTTTGGGTCGAAAATTTTTAGTTACCAATATATAAATGTATGTATATATGTATGTTTGCATGTCTGCCTTAAACTTTCAATAGAGGCGACGGATTTTACCAAGATCAGTATCGTTTTAAAGTTCGACCTTTCATACGACAAATATCGAAAAATTGGCTAAAAACAGTAATATTTTCCCTTTCAACCAGGCACTTTTCTACAGGAGGGGAGGGTCACTTTTTTCGCCGATATTTTTGAAAGTTATCCTCTCCTTTAAATTGTCTAGCCTTAATTTAAGAAAATGTCGCTTCCGGTTTGGCGGTGGTCGTAACAGCATAAACATTAGGTTTTACCCCCTTCTTTTCCTCCTTTGCGGTACGGGTTCGAGCCTGCCTTCCTACTACCATTTTTTTTTTTTTTGCTCAACATACACATCCAAACACCCGGGCAACGCCAGGCTGAAATGTCAGTATATCTATAAAAGTGAACGTGTCTGTGTGTGTGTGTGTATGTGTGTGTGTGTGTGTGCATTTCCCTATGCAATAACTCTGACAATTTTAAGTCTAGACTCGAAATTTGATATACAGGGTACTGAGATTTAGGAAAAGCTATGTGATCGGTTTTCGGCCATAAATTTGGCTGTCAAGGCGTCAAAGTTCAACAATTTGACTTTTGAGAACTCTACCAAACTCCTCCGACAATTTTGGGTCTTAACACTTGAAATTTTAGATGCAGGTTCCTTGGACATGGATCTAACTTAATAACTTGATTTGAGCCTAAAACAATAATAATAGGGGTCAAAGTTAAAAAAATTGACTGTTTTTTTTTTTTTTTTTTTTTTTTTACTCAACATACACCTCCAAATACCCGGGCAACGCCGGGCACCCATGCTAGTATATCTATAAAAGTGTATGTACATTTCCCTACGCAATAACTCTGTCAATTTTTAGTCTACAGACTCGAGATTTGATATACAGGGTACTGAGATTTGGGAAAATCGATGTGATCGGTTTTTGACCAGAAATTTGGCGATTAAGGGGTCAAAGTTCAACGATTTGACCTTTGAGAACTCTACCAAACTCCTCAGACAATTTTGGGTCTACGCACTTGAAATTTTAGATATAGATTCCTTGGACATGGATTTAACTTAATAACTTGATTTGAGCCCAAAACAATAACTTTTAAGGGGTCATAATAGGGGTCAAAGTTAAAAAAAATTGACCGCTTTTTTTTTTTTGCTCAATATACACCTCCAAATACCCGGACAAATAGTCATCGACATACAGTCCTATTTCGTTGTATCACAACTCATCAGTGCCGCTAGACTAGCATCTCTCCCAAGCCAAGAATTAAACCTAAAACCACCGTGTTGACAGTCGGCAGTTCTCCCACTCGACCACGGAAGCGACGCCCGCAAATAACCCGTCGGAATATTTATTTAAATAGACCCTTCGGGACAAGATCAAAGTGTAGTATCTGTTCCGGCAGATGCTGCACTTAAGATGATTTGTACCAGTCAATGGAGGGGAAACCCTCTATACTGGGACAATTATTATTTTTGGTAACCAGAGTGACCCCTTTTAGGGGAGCTGGTTTTTACCTCACATTAAAAACGGCCTTGTGCCTAATTTGCTCAGTGGGGGAGCAAATAAACACCATCTGTTCCGGCAGATACTGCAAGCTATGACTAGCTATGACTAGCAAAGACCAGATGTGGGGGCAACCCCACATGCCTGACCTTTAACCAGCTCATATTTCCAACCTCTCGGGAGCTGGTCCCCTTTTTCCCTTCCCCCTCCCTTCACTCCTCACATTAAAAATCGGCCTTGTGCCTAATTTGCTCGGTGGGGGAGCAAATAAATACCATCTGTTCCGGCAGATGCTGCACTTAAGATAATTTGTACCAGTCAATGGAGGGGAAACCCTCTATACTGGGACAATTATTATTTTTGGTAACCAGAGTGCCCCCTTTTTGCCTACTTTAAGGGGAGCTGGTTTTTACCTCACATTAAAAACGGCCTTGTGCCTAATTTGCTCAGTGGGGGAGCAAATAAACACCATCTGTTCTTCAGATGCTGCAGTGCACTTCAATTTCTTGTTCTCTGTCAGTGGATGAGAAATCCTTCACGACTGAGACAATTTTTATTTTTGTTCCTTTTCTCCACATTAAAAAACGACCCTGGTGTCTAACTCTGTCCCGTGGGGAGGCATTGTAAATAGAAATAGACATCCGCCACCACTTTTACAGTACTCAAACCGGCTGTTTATAAACAAACAGTCTCTTTTCTTCCTTATCCTCTGAATAATATATATATATATATATATATATATATATATATATATATATATATATATATATATATATATATATATGATATTCAGAGGATAAGGAAGAAAAGAGACTGAAGAATCATACCAGTATTAAAAAAAATCAGGGTGACATTTTTTTTAGATTATCATCGAATATAAAGTATAAAAAAATCCCCAAATATTTTTTTACAAAAAATCTAATTTAAAAACAAATTCATCTAAAAGTCAATAAGTACCGAACATTTTGTGAATATCTGACTCTTACGTTAAAATAGGTGCCGCGACTGCCGCGTGTCTTGTTTACTTTTTTTTGTAAGCTGATCATTCTGCTTTGCTTCACGACGAATTCCCCGGAAAAGCTCCTTCTGATTAATGTTTACCAGTTTAAAATAGTCCGTCATTCTGAAAAACAGCCAAGTTCATTTGCTTATCTTAAAGCTGGTAAGAAGCATTAATCAGAAGGTACTTTTCCAGGACGTTCAACGTGAAGCAGACGACCACCACACCAGCTGACAAAGAAAGTAGACAAAGACGTGCGGAATTTAATTTTAACTGGTTAGCAGCAAAGTGTATGTAATATCTATTTTGTGACTTCATTTCATCTTTTGTCCTCAATGAAGGCATCCTTCTAGACTGAGGCAATTTTAATTTTTGTCCCAATACGAAGTTGCCTTTTTTGGGGAAGCGTAATTTTCTCCATATTAAAAACCGACCTTGTTTCTAACTCCTCCTTCGATTGGAGACACGTAAATAAGGACAATTGATTTTTTAATAGATTTTTTTTCAACAGGTACGCATAAAACTGTTTACACATGTGTTAACTTGATAGTTTTGGTATGTGAACACTGTTTTCGTTTCTAACTATTATTTTTGTTGGCTGAAAAATAAATCATCAGGATTTTTATTTAACATTTTTTTTTTATGGATACTCTAAAGCAGGGTTCTCCAAACTACGGCCTGCCGGCCAGATCCAGCCCACCAAATTCTTGATTCCGGCGCGTGGAGATCTTATGGAAAACTATTAAAAAAAAAATTAAAGAAATATTTTCTTAAAAATGGAAATGTGTGAAAATTGTATGGTGGTTTCTCTTTTTGTTCAGAAAATGATTAAAAAAATAAGGTTTTGGAGAACCAAATTCATTAAAACAAAGGTAATGGGCAAAATGGTATAAAACATGTTCAGGCCATTTAATTTTATTTTTTGAGCCCGCGTAGCTCTAAAAAGTCAACAATATGAATTGCCATTCAAAAACTTTGGAGACCTATTCTCTAAAATATGATGATATCGACGTTTATTCCAGTTTAATTGTATTAAGTTACTTACACCGTTAAGGCGTCTTTCTTGTTGGTGACAAGAAACTTTCTGTCTGACTTGTAAACACGATAAGTCTGGAAGTTGTCCTTCAAGCGTCGATTGAACTTAATACGTCCAGGGTGGGGGTTATTGGTTGTCATGCGACCAAATCACCTTATAGGGGCTGTTCTTCGCAAGAAGCAAGAAATGTTACTGTTTATGATCACTACAATTCTAATGATCGATGTAGAGACTCCTAGTTTGAAATTAAAGTGTCACCTAGTTGCAAATACCAATTGGTCATTTGTTTTTAAGTTCCTCATTTCCAATCAATAAAACAAAAAGTAAGTTCTAATCAATATAACACTCGCGTCGCTCCAGCCACTGACTAGTACATGAGAAGAGCGTGACATACTATCGCAGTGTGTAAGTATTTTTTGTTTTCTTCACGGGCAATATGAACTGGAGCGACTACATTGAGGACATTACGAAGGCTGCTACAAAGAAAGTGGGTTCCCTCTTTCGAGCTAGAAGACTACTCACACCTGAGAGTATCCTGTACCTCTACAAAGCCACCATTTGCTCATACATGCAATATTGTTGCCGCATCTAGGCTGGTCCATCTACCACTAGTCTGTCTCTCTTGGATAGTGTCCAAAAAAGAGTTTTCAGTCTAAAAGGTCCCACTTTGTTAACTAAGCTCCAGCCCCTGTCCCATCGCCGCAATGTTGCATCTCTGTGCCTGTTTTACAAATATTTTACTGGAATGTGCTCTGATAAACTCGTGGCACTTGTACCCCCACCCCCTCGACATACATATCCCCGACAAACCTGTTTAGCAACAAAATCTCACCCCTTCACTGTTGCGGACCCTAAATGCCAGAAAGCTTTCTACTCTAATAATTTCTTTCCTCGAACAGCTAGACTTTGGAATACCCTTCCTGCTACCTGCTTCCGTGGCTGTACTGATATGCAGAAGTTTAAATATAACGTATACTAACATCTTCTTAATCTCTCCTAAGCATGGTCCCAAATAGTAGCCTCTTACGTCCAAGTAGCGATATGCCTTATCAGGGGTGAACGTGAGTAAAAAAAAAAAAAGTCTGGTTCAAACTCGTCGTATAAAAAATAACAACGCTTTATATATACTTAATGAATCATAACACAATTTATTGTTTGACAAACGAGTACAAACTCTCAAGCCTGAAATATGCTATTAAAAAACGCAATTAAAATTCATTCTGAAATATACCAATATTTATTGGATTTTACAACTGTTCTTGTATTTTTATTTATTCAGACATGGATTATCCTTTTTACGCCATCATTTCAAATTTAATTTTCAATTTATGTGCTAATAAGAAAAATTCATAATTACCCACAACTATTTTGCTAACAACATTTCCTCCAATGAGATGAGCCATTCATTAGAAAATCCATGGATTAAGGAAAAAACTTTAATAATTATTTATAATCTTTTGTCAAACAATAAATTTTGTTGTAATTCTACATAATTTAATTCAGAATTTCCATTTATATTATTGCTCTATCTCACATATTGAGCTTTTTTATCTGCTTGGGATTGTGTTATAAATATTGATACTAATATTTATTTGGACTTTATGTTCACAGTACATATTATACAATTTGTAATCCTACAGCACTTCAGTATTTCATTTTATATATTGAGCCTTTTAAATCTGAATAAGGTTGTTATTCTATAAATATATTTCTCTATATTTATGATTAATCTCTTTCAAATCTGAAAAGCTTTTATGCTGACTGGTTTCTTACCATGTGTGTGATTTCATTTCTATAATAATTAGCAATTTAATATTTAAAAATTTACTTTTAACTTATTAAAATAGTTTTATAAATTGAAATCTCTTCAATTTCATTAATGATGAAATTATCTGTTAATTAATTTTCTGTAATTTAAAAAAAATAGAAATATTTTTTTGAATTATAATTTTTTTTGTGAAAATATTAAATAAACCATGCTTAATTCAATGGTAATATCGGTAGTTCGAGAAATTTATTTTTCTTCGAGTTATATCGAATTCATTAATACAGACTTTAGGGGCTTTTTTCATAATGTCCCTGTAAAAATTATTTAATTTTTTTTATTGTTACAAATTACAATGCTTTATTTATATAAAAAAAGCAAAAATAAATTCTTGCGTTTTTTATTTACTACTGAAAACCATAACTTTAGTAAAGGTATTTTTTTGTTTAAACAAAATAATACATTTCCACTAAGATTTAAACAAAAATAATTAATCCTTATATTCCGCGATCATTATTTGATAAATACTGCAAATTTCATTAAAATTGGTAAATTTCCTGATTTTTGGAGATTTTTTTAAGTAAAGGGAAGGGTCAAAATGTTTATACATTTTGAGCATCGGCATTCATTTTGCCCGTACCTAGTGTAATGTGACTCTCCTAGGAAATAATAGATTTTATGATAATGAATGAAAGCAAGTAATAATATGCACAAAACCTACAACAGATAATGGTTGGTAATCTGATCATATCGAATTTATATGTGGCATTTGGATTTGGATTTGCAGAGCTCCAACGTTTTTTTTGGAACAGGAATAAGTTTTTCTATTTCTTCTTCTTCTTCTTCTTCTTCTTCTTCTTCTTCTTCTTCTTCTTCTTCTTCTTCTTCTTCTTCTTCTTCTTCTTCTTCTTCTTCTTCTTCTTCTTCTTCATCATCATCATCATCATCATCATCATCATCTTATTATTATTATTATTATTAGTAGTAGTAGTAGTAGTAGTAGTAGTAGTATTAGTATTAGTATTATTGGCTCACAATTAATAATAATAATAATATATATATATATATATATATATATATATATGGAAAGGAGATAAAAGTAAGGAGTAATTTGCCAACAGTTAAGTATTGCAACAGAACCCCGGGATACGGCATTAAAAATTAGTAACAAAATACAGTACAATATATAATACACATGTATATAATCAAATAGCATTATAAATAACACCATAAGGCAGAGCAAAGAGCCGGAAAAACACTGTATTTAGATTATTCAGACTATTGCTAATCACACAAAATTTAGCCAGACGTCAAATAAGAATAGAAATTACTAAATAATAAAATAAAATAATGGATTCGAGCACTCTAATAAATAATAATTAAATATTAAGGAAAACTCTTGAATGCAGAGATTAATACACATGAATTACAGACACAAACTGGACATGCAGAAAATGCTACAGATGTAAAAAACAAAGGAGCATTACATGGAATCATAAAAACTGGATTTCTTTTTGTGTGTGTGTGTGTCACCAAAAACTGACACCACACCAAAGCGAGAAGGGTCCAGGAGAACGGAAAGATCGAGGAGAGAAAGCACTAGCCAGACCTCAGCTGGACGAATGCAAAGAGGACTGTTGCCACCCAAATTCCAATGGTCGCTGCCAACAAGAAATCAATGGTAAATAGCTGCTACGATAATGCAAATCCATATGTAATGGTTATTGAAAGAGGTGGAGAGTACTGGAAATCTGGGGAGACTTGTTGTCACTCAGACTCCAAAGAATACCACAAGTTTTTCTCAAACTTTTTCTCCTACTGAGTAAATAATATTTCTGAATTTTTGAGATAGTGAATGATCATTTATATTATTTGGATTCTTCGGACTACTGTTTTCATCTTGAGAGTTATTGTCATAACGTTTCAGTCAATGTAACCTCCGACTTCTTCATTTGTATCTTGTTGAAATAAGAAATCTTTGTTGAACTCGGGTATCTGCATAGAATTTCAAATGGATCACTTTATTTAATCCACAAGAAGATGGGAGTAGCATTCTCTTCTTCCATCAGCCATGATTGGATAGAAGTCCTTATTAATTCGCAAGTGTATTTTGACTGTCACCTGCACTAAGGATTGAACCTTCAACGTCCAGAAGAGTATAATTTATGAATGAATTTTACCAAGTACTTTATCAACTACACCACGAGTCCTTGCAAGAGTATGCTTCCAGAAAAATCTCAGAGGAAGCAAAATAATACATTTCTCAATTCGCACACACACATGCATACTCATAAGCATAGTACTCTGACCTTAACGCATATGCATACGCACACCATATGAACTTTTTTCCAATGTCGTCTGCTTATCGAAAATAAATGTATAAACTAATTCATTTTAATGCCCCTAACATTTCTCGCTGCACTTTCTACAATGGAAACAAATGAACATTTACTCTTATTAATATCTATTAATCAAATGTGATGCGCGTAATTGAGTGAAAAAATTTTGATTACAATTTTCGGGTTTCTCTTACAATACACATTGGTATGAAAAAGTGGTCAAAAAACAAAAATATAACAAGTAAATATTATCAAAGGCAAGATAAGTTATTCTTCTACCTCTCTGGAAAAGTTTTTAGTTCTTTTACTCAAGTGAGTAAAACGTTTTTTTTTTTTTTTCACGATGGTCACCACATATCAAGGCCCGGAAGCCACTCAGGGATAAGGGTTATTGCAAGTACAGTACGTTAGTGTGGAGATTTGATGAAGTGTTTACTTAAGGGGGCAGTTCATTAGGAATTTGTTTACGTTGGACTTGAAGACATCCAAGTTGTAGTCAGGTGGGAAGCAGGCAGACGGAACAGAGTTCCACAGGCGTGCAGTTCTAAGAAAGAAGCTTTGTTCATGGAATCCACGTTTTGATTTAGGCACAGGTAAAGAGTGGGGGAAATTTTTCACAGTGGATTCAACTAGACAGGTGTTTTTCATGAAAGTTTGGCGAGGGGGGACCAGAGATTGGAGTTCAGACGAGCACCTGCCATGGAAATAACGATAAAACAAAGATATGCTTCGCAACGTCTCTTCTGTGGGAAAGAGGTTGCAGGGTAGAGAAAAGGGCATCCCCTACTAAGCCACAAAGTCTATTTTGTACTCTGTCAAGGCAGGATAGGCTGTTTTTAGCAGTTCCTGCCCAGATATGGCAGCAGTATTCCATCCTTGGATGTACTTGGCTTTTATATAGATAGAGAATTGCATCAGTAGTGAGATATCTTCTGGAGCGGTAGAAGGATCCCACCATTTTTCTAGCGACCTTGGCAACAGACTTGATGTACGTGTTCCATTTTAGATCAGGAGTAAAGGTCAAACCCAGAAGCTTGTCAAAACACAGGGCTTCTCCTAGATGAGAGCCATCCATTTCAATTGATGCCAGATGGGGAGCAGAGCGTTGATGATGTAAAGATAGGAGTTTGGTTTTAGATGCATTAAAGGTAACCAGCCACGTCTTCCCCCACTGAGCCACGCGCTCGAGATCAGAGGAGAGAGAATCAGAGAGAACTTTGTCATTTACAGCCTTTGATGTGTTGCCATAGATGGTCGTGTCATCAGCATAGATGTCAACGAATGATTTAAGTATGTGTTTAGGGAGGTCATTGATGTAGATCAGGAAGAGAGTTGGGCCCAGGATTGACCCTTGAGGGACTCCAGCATTAATACTGCAGGCCTCCGATTTTTGTCCATCAACTACTACTCTTATGAGCCTATCGGAGAGAAATGATTTAATGATTGAGAAAACATTTCCAGTTATACTGTAGCTGGAAATATGTGAAGTAGACCCTTATGCCATACCTTGTCGAAGGCCTTTGATATGTCAAGAGCAATTGCCCTAGAAAGGAAGCCTTTGTCAAGAGATTCACTAATCCTGTGAGATATAACTGTTAGCACATCTGCGGTAGATCTTGCAGAACGGAAACCATATTGTGTGTCACTAAGAAATTGTTTCTGCTGAGGTGGTTTACTATTTCTCTATTTAATATGGATTCCAGCAACTTACTCATAACACACAGGAGACTTATTTGATTTGAAAAACAAATAGTTTCCAGCATTAGGTGAGGACAAGAAATATGGCCGCGAATTGACACCTAAATATTTGAAACTTCAATGATGACCTAAAAATAAAAATAAAACAAAATGATGGTAGAAACTCACCCAATAAATGTTACTGTGATATTTATTTGGGTGTGTTGCTACCACGATTTTGTTTATTTTTTAGTTTTATGTCATTATCAAGACTTTGAATATTTAGGTGTCAATTTGCAGCCATTTTTCTTGTTCTCACCAACCGCTCAACACTATTTGTTTTGCGGATCAAATAAACGTTTAATGTAAGTAAAGGCACTAAAAACTTATTCAGCTAGGTAGAAGAGTAACTTATCTTGCCTTTGATAACATTTATTTGTTATATATTTATTTTTTTACCACTTTTTTGTACTAATGTATGTAAAAAAACTGATTTTCAAATCGTAGATAATTCATATCCCTTAAATCAGGACTCCTTGATATATCGGCTAAGGATCCACCCCGCATCGTTTGTGCTGCGAAGACTTTCAAAATATGAATTAACATTTTGTTTTCTTATCTTCCATTTTAGACATAAACTTTTATTTATATTACTTGTAATGATTGGACTATTGTTCTCATCTTGAGTGTTATTTGTGTACCGTTTTGGTTGGATTGGCCTTCGACCGTCCTCAGCCATGTGGGTTGTTGCTTGGAAAATTTAACCAAAACTTTGCACAAATAACACTCAAGATGAGAACAATAGTTCGATCGATATAAGTAATATAAATAACCAGTCCTCATCTAAAAATTCAAAACTTTAACTTTTGTCAACTTATGTCGTTGAACGCGTTGTTTCTATTGTTCTATCACGTTAAAGTATTGCATAAAAATATTTTCCTTAAAGATGCTTCTCTAAAACTGTCTCTCCTCAAAAATCTCCCCCCCCCAAAAAAAAACTGGAACTCTAAAAATAGACCCACCAAAGGTACACAGTATGGTTGAGATTTTAGTTGTAAAAGTGTATGGCCGCACGTATGGCGGCTATGTTCAAATACCGAGCCATGTGCGAAATGGCGGCATGGCAAGGAAAAAGAAAAATACTAGAAAAAGGAGAAAAAGCACATTAGAAAGACGATCATATGAGAGAAGACGATCACGTTAGAGACATTGGTTACATCACAGCCATAGAAGAAGTCACGTGTGGCGGGAAAAATGAGGAATAAAGATCTTTTCTTTCGACAGGAGTTGAAGTTCTTTCCTATTTCCTATTCTTTGTCTCTTTTGTGAATGAGTCTGCAATGTGTTGCGTTGCGGATGTCTACATGTTAATGCGTATAAACGTGTGTAATATTACACAGTTATGGAAATGCAGAAAAATAATCAGAAGATATAAAAACTCATTATTATTATTAACAAATGACACCTTACCTTAGAATGCATTTTTCAAACTCCTTAGCTTAACATTCGCAGGCAACATGAATTGGAACAAGTACATTGAGGACATTGCCTAGGCTGCTGCAAAAAAGGTGGGCTCCCTCTATCGTGTTAGAAAATTATTCACACTAGAGAGCATCCTATATCTTTACAAAACCATACTTCGCCCATGCACATCTGATTAATATATCATGAGTCTCTCACTCTTAGAGTCCAAAAAAGTTTAAAATCTAATAGGTCCTGCAATTTTTTTTTTTAAATTTTAAATTTTGTTGTATTTTCCCCCGAAACAAGATACAGTGTCACTTTGATATAGGCGGCTACTATCTGAAACATAAATTGCAGAGACACTATGTAGAGAGTTGAGCAGAAAGATGTTTCTTTACATTACATTTGAACTTCTATGTAGTCAGGAAAGCAGGAACCCGGAAGGGAATTCCAAAGTCTAGAAGTTCTGGGGAAGAAACTATAAGAGTAGAAGGCTTTCTGACATCTGGGGATCTCTATTGTGTAGGGGTGGGATTTTGCTGCTTGCTGGGTTTATCGGGGGTATTTACATAGAGGGGGTACAAGGGCTTGTAGTTTGTTGGAGCGCCTACCATTAAAATACTTGTAAAACAGGCAGAGGGATGCAACATTTTATCGATGGGACAGAGGTTGAAGCCTAGCTGAGAGTGTTGGACCTATTAGGTTGGTGACTCTTTTTTGAACCCTGTCCAGGAGTGAGAGACTAGCAGAAGATGCACCAATTCAAATGTGACAACAATACTCCATACATGGGCGAATGGTGGCCTTCTAGATACTGTCAGGCATAAGTAACTTTCTAGCATGGTAGAGAGAGCCCACCTTCCTCACAGCAGCTGTTAACTAAACTCCAACCTCTGTCTCATCACCATAATGATGCATCCCTGTCCCTGTTTTAGAAATACTTTAATGGAATGTACTCTGATGAACTCATAGCACTTGTGCCCTTCTATGTACATACCCTCAACTAGCAGCAAAATTCGACCCCTTCATTGTTGATGTCCCTAGATGCAGGAAAGCCTTTCTTACCTCCCTGTTTCCTGCTTCCCCAACTGTACTAACCTGCAGAAGTTTAAATGTAATGTGAACAGACATCTCGCTGCTCAACTCCCTACAGTCCCCTGGAGACATGATCCCAAACGTTACATTCAAATGGCAACATGTCTTGTTCGGGGTGAAGTCAAGTAATTTTGGAATATGAATAGAAAAGCACGACATGAATGTAGAAGTTCTGCTGATTGTTGCAGACGTCATTTAAAAGTAGAACAACGCAGTTAGCATATTCGTTTTTTTTTGTGGACTATCATCCTTATCTTCATAGTTGTTGCTTTGCCACGTTTCAGCCAACTTATCCTCTGGCCTTCTTCAGGTGTGAAACAACAACAACTATGGAGATGAAGATAATATGAATACTCAAATTCTGAAGCCTCATCTCAAAAAGATTCTAAAAAATGCAAAATAAAAGAATATATAAAACATTCGGACCCGACAATGAAAGACCAGATAAGAACGGAAACTTGGATTTATAAGACCATAAAATCCAACCTTGATCGTGCTTCGGGGCCCATGGCACAGTGGATAGAGGTGTTGAGTCTCTATGGTTCTAGGTGAGCATTGTCTGAAGATAGCAGTATCAATCCTACCCAAATCAGGCCAGAGGATTAGTCGGCCAAAACGTGGTGAGACAACAACTATGGAAGGCAGTAATTACTGGGGATACAGTTACAAAAATCAGCATTCCTATCCTGTTGTGTTAATCACCTGAAGAAGGCCAGAGGATAAGTTGGCCGAAACGTTGTGAAACAACAACAGCTATGAAGATGAAAATAACAGTTTGCAAAAGAAAAAATGAATACTCAAATTATAAAGCCTCATCTCAAAAGTACCCCTCCTCCCCGAAATAAAATAATATATAAAGTTTGTATTTATGTTCATGATTTCAATACAAATACATTTTTCTTAACGAATGAAATTGTGGTTATAGGTTGGACGGCTTTTGTCGTACGATTTGATTGTTTTGTTTTATGGCATATCGACTTTTTTCAAGCGATTTAATGCCGAATCAAGTAATTCTGGAAGACATTTTTTTATGTTTTAGTTCTTTTTTATATCTTCGAATATTTATTCATGATGTTTGGTTTGGTTGTTTTGTTTTACTGCATGTCTACTCTTTTCTGGTTCAATCATTTTGGTAAAAGATTTTATGCTTCAAGTTCTTTATATCTTTTAATATTTATTCATGGCATTTTGTTTGGCTGTTTTGTGGAGGAAAATTGTTGTTTTTGTTTTTGACTTTGAAGAACATGATTAAGTTTTGTGAAGGAGAAGGAAAAAATATACCATCAGTGTTTGGTGCATTTTAGATCAGGGACCAGTATCTTCAGACCGCCTGATTTGGTAACACCACACTTGTAGTACGAAATTGCTAGTTAAGAGTGTCCTACAATCTCATTATAGTATTCTCTAAATATGTTTTTATAGATATTTTTGTAGAAACTTCTCGATTTTACTGTATTTTTTTTACATGAATTTGATTGGTTTAGTTGAACCGCGCACGCGTATCTCATTCAACTTCCTGTTCTCAAGATGAAAACAACTCAAGTAAATAATGATTTCAAACAAAATAAAGGAATACTGATAAAACTACGCCCCCCCAAAAAAAAACAACAAAAATCTTTTTGAAAAAAACAAAAAACAAAAACAACAAAAAAAAAAACGAATGATGTTTCTGAATTTTTTGGGATGAGAATTGATAATTTGTATTATTTGGATTCTTCAAACTATTGTTCTCACCTTGAGTGTTATTCATGCAATCTTTCAGCCAATGTAACCTTTGAATCTTTTCAGGTGTATCTTGTTAAACTCGGGAATCTTTCTGTCAAATTTGGGATTCTAAAAAGACCTGTGGCGTAATGAATAAAGTATTTGGTAAATTCAGTTGTAATTGACATTCTTCTGGAGGTTGAAGAGTCAATTCTCAGTACGGGGTAATACTAAGAGTACAATAGTAAATTATTTAGGACTTCTACCCAGTCATGGCTGACAGAACGAGAGCATGTTACTCCCATGGATTAAATAATGGGTTCCAGTCGAAATTCCATGTAGATTCCTGAGTTCAACAGAAAGATTCCCGAGTTCGACAAGAAGAAGATCGGAGACCACATCGGCCGAAATGTTGTGAGAATAACACTGAAGATGAGAACAGGAGTCCGAATAATCTAAATAAAACAAAACCGATTGACATTGATATAAAAAAAGCTTAAAAGAGATTAAGAGTCATTATATGCCAGAAGAATGTTATGTCTGGGAGAGGGAGGGGGCGATTGCCTCTGTATTTCTTTTCTTTTCATTTTGTATTAAATTCACATGATCCCTGGCACATAGAATAAATGTATTGTTGTTGAGAGTATATCCTACGAAAAAAAAATGGCCCTTTTTTCATTAACCCGAACTCTTCTCTTTGAAAACTAGTTTTACTCAAAATAATCCGTTTAATGTGGGGTCTCTGATATCACGAGGCATCTAGTACAAATCCGTTGAAAAGAGCCGTGATAGATCTTAAAGGGGTCAAACTATGAAGCTTGTCACATTTATAATAGAAGAAAGAGTTTGAGTGTTCTTATTTACTTGCCTCCCCACGAGAGCAGAATTAGACACAAGGTCGATTTTTAATGTAAAGGAATCCAGCTTCCCCAAAAGAGGATGCTCTGAATTGGAACAAACATAAAAACTGCCTCAGTTTAGAAAGAACTTATCTTTCATCGACCGAGGACAGAATAGATTAAGTGAAGCATCAGAACAGGTACTACACTTTCTTCTTAGCCACAAAGCTGATATTTACCTCTCCCCTACTGTGAAAGGATGTGACACAAGGTTGGAAAGTGGGAAAATGAGTCAGTGATCCAAGAGGAGGAGCACTTCGGCTCGGCAAAAATATGCCTGAGTAGCCTCGTCAGCATTCCTCGGTGAAGGCATCTCAGGCAACAAGCAATAAACTTGCTCCTTTCAAAAACTGGGTAGCAAGGCCTGGGCGGGTGGACCTCCTAAGGTTACATAGAACATTTTGCATCAGTCCGACAGCAAAAAAGGCCACCAAAATGAACCAATTTCTCTCGGACTGATTGTCGAGCTTGTAACCTCGACCAACGTTTAGGCATTGTGTGTTTACCTTCACTTTGCAAAAGTGTGAGGGACCCCCATAGTTAAATTGATCCTTTATCACATGTTGCCTTTGCATGGTGTGAATATATAAAATCTAAATGAATATGAAATTTAATTTCAGAATGTGGATTCACATACAATTCATCTCCTATTACAATTCCTATAATAAAGTTTTATTTAAAAATAGTTTTTAAATTACTATTTTAGTAGGTATCAAATTTTCAATTTAAAAACAAAATATAAGACGTTAATGGAGTTTGCTTGAAACATTGTTTAGTGTGTCTAAAAAGGAAATTTAAATTTATAGAAGACAATACAATGCAGAGGTGTAATGGATTGATACAAACTGAAACAAATTAAGATATAATGGTGGAATAAGCTATGTAGATTCACCTTTACTAATACAATCTTTATTCGATTGGCAAAATTTTAGAATAATTATAAAGAAGTGAACCATCGCGTAAATTCAATCGAGTAAAATAAGATGGAAAACGGGGTGAGGAAAAGGAAAAAAAAAAAATGGGGCAAGTTACATGTAACAAATGTACAATTCAATAAAATAATATATATATATATATATATATATATATATATATATATATATATATATATATATATATATATTATAGTAAGTTATAAAAAATATATGTGGCAATTAAGCTACACAGAATATTCCGCGTTTCGTCCACGCTAGGATTCGTCAGGCTTATATATATATAAGCCTGACGAATCCTAAAGCCTGACGAATCCTAGCATGGATGAAACGCAGAATATTCTGTGTAGCTTAATTGCCAAATATATTTTTATAACTTACTATATATATATATATATATATATATATATATATATATATATACTAGCAAGGTGACCCGACGTAGCCCGGGATTGAATGATGATCTACGAATTTTTCACATTCCCATATTTTTATTATCGAAATTGGTGAAATTGTCCAATTAATTTCCTGCTTTAGTTGAGAACCCGTCGCAGTGCACAGAAGGAAGCTTCACATGCCTCCATGCAGTGACTTTGTGCACAATACATTGTAGTCTACACTGCACTGTAGAGAACGTACTGTTGATTTATAAAATTATTTTTTTATTATTTATATATAATAGCTTGTACTAATGTTTAAAATGCAAAAGTCAAGTATCATGTTTCAATTGTGCTCTAAGCAGAAACATTCATTTCGAACGCGTCCCTGTCTTATCAAAGAGCCTACTGTTGATTTTATATGCCTGGCCTTACTGCTTGTGCAATGATAATGGCTTGAATTTAAGTTTAAAATGAAAAAGTCGTTTATCATGGTTCAATTGTGCTTTAAACAAACATTCATTTTGAACGTGCCCCTGTCATATCAAAGAACCTACTGTTGATTTTATATGTTGGACCTTTTGGCATGTGTGGTAATAAAACTTCTCGGATGCACTTATGATGTTAGACTGTGTAAGGTGTTAACTTTGGTCAAAATCGCCTGTTCATTCTTTCATCGGATTATTTTGATTATCGAATATTGATAACATTCCAAGGCAAAACCTATCTAAGAACACTGTTAGGCACATAAAGTACCTAGATGGGAAATTTCATAAAAATCTGCCCACCCACACAGAGACAAAGTGATTTTTATATAATAGAATCTCTCTCTCTCTCTCTCTCTCTCTCTCTCTCTCTATATATATATATATATATATATATATATATATATATATATATATATATATATATATTAATGAAAACAAAGGGAAGTAGTGTTTACCTGATATACGCAATGGTAAACTTCAAACTAATATAAATAACAGTATTTATATATAGAAAATTTAATCCCAACCGAATAAAAAAGCTCAATACGCAATAGAGAGTAGAGCTTATTATAAGAGAAAGAAAATTAAAACTATAAGTTGAACTTTACAATCAAAATTTATTGTTCGACTGAATACTCCAAAAAACAATTTACAAAGTCCTTATTCCGTGGACTTTCAAAGAATGCTATTCTTGTTATTCTTCTCATCAGAGGACATAAAGAAATCAGCAAATTATATTTGTGGCAATGCTAGAATTTGCTTGTTAAGGCATTAAGTGAAACCGCAATTTATTGTAGTTATAAATTGCCAAATAAAGAAGTGAAAAAAATGTTGGATATGTAAAAAAACTATATATAAAAACGAAAACAAACTGCACAGAATATTTTAGCTTGCATGAAAATCCTCTCAAGTTAATCCAAAATGCAAAATAGTTCTGTAGAGAAAATGTATTCCAAAATAAGTCCAGTGTGACGATGCATATGTTGTGTAGTTTAAAGAGATAGGATGGGGATATTCATATTTACTAGAGACCGCGGACATGTATATTGATGAGGGGGGAGAAGAGAGAGGAGAAAGATATTTATATATTTTATAGTCTGTGGTATTTATAACATACATTTAGAGAGGACGGTTATCAGTTTTTATGACACAGGAGGGGACGGTCATTACTTAGATGGAGAGGGGGACACATTGCTTAGATGAGTTATACACAATGTTCATTATAACGATGAGGGAAACAAAGTTCATTAAGATGAGAGGACATAAAGTTCATATTAACCATTATTTCACATTACCTTCATTTTGGTAGAATCGACGGCACGAAGACGCAGTTACAAAATATTTTTCGACCTTACTTATTTTTCAATATGTTTTTAATTTTCTATTGTTCGTTCTTCTAACTGACCTTATTTTAATTCCGTTTTCATAAAAGAATTGAACAATCAACATATCTAAACTATTTTATGTGAAAACTGAACAATCGAAATTCTACATTCCATTTCTGACCCTATTTCTGAACCTTGCTTACAAGGTTCGAATCTCGGTCTATCTAATCTAATTTTTACTTATCTAATGTTTTTCTTACTTACAAGAAAAGGCCCCCTTTTCTTGTAACACATATAATCCGATTGGAAAGTTTTCAAAACAGCTGAAATAATGAAAATTGTTTTTTCCGGGCAGTGCAGTAGCCCAAAGAGAAGTCTGTCTCCAGTCAAATGGGACCTAATAGTAAAAAGAGAGAAATCCAGTATGAGAACCTTCATCATCAGCTTAATTAGAAAAAGTGATTTCAAACGGAAAAAAAAAAAAAAAATCAGTCCGTGAAAGCTTGTCTAGACAGAATGAAAGAGATCGTTCTATAAAGTGTTATAAAAAAATTGTAGGAGTGATGATTATAAAGTTTTAAGTATTGCAGAATTATAGCTTATATATATATATATATATATATATATATATATATATATATATATATATATATATATATATAAAATCAAGAAGTAAAAGTTAAGTTTGTAAGCCTGTAAGCTTCTGTAAACTTAAAGCGAATATAAATCAACAATTCCCCCACTAACTAACAATCACGAGGTTCTTTGCTCAGCAACCGAGAAGGCTAACATGCTTGCCAGTCGATTTGCCTCAAACTCCACACTGGACCCTCTAAACCACCCCCTACCTCAATTTCCTATGCGGACAGACGCCACGCTAGACGATCTAAAAATCACCCCTACTCAGGTGCATGCTATCATAAAAAACCTTGACACTTCCAAAGCATGTGGACCCGACCTCATCTCAGCTGTGCTATTAAAAAAGTGCTCAGCCGAAGTAGCTCCAGTTCTCTCCAAACTCTACAACAAATGCCTTAATGAATCTTGTTTTCCGAGCTGTTGGAAAACTGCTTCTGTAGTACCAGTATTCAAGAATTCTGGCGAAAGAACTGACCCATTAAATTATCGCCCTATTAGCCTCCTCCCACTTTTTGCCAAAATATTTGAGACCTTAATTAACCATGCTCTAGTCCAGCACCTTACAGATGCTAAACTTCTGACCGACCATCAATATGGATTTAGACAAGCCCGTTCCACGGCAGACATCCTCACTGTAATCTCTGAACGCATATACCATTCACTGGACAAAGCGGGAGAGGGCAGAGCGGTATCTTTAGATATATCTAAGGCTTTTGATAGGGTATGGCATGAGGGTCTCCTCAGGAAGATTAGATCTTACGGTATCACTGGTAGAATACTTAACATAATTAAATCCTTCTTAGATAAGAGAAAAATCCAGGTTGTCCTCGACGGTCGTACATCTAAACAATATGATATAAATGCGGGAGTGCCCCAGGGATCTATCCTTGGACCTCTGCTGTTCCTGATATTCATAAATGACCTCCCCGACAAAATTGCCTCTGAGATGGGTATATATGCTGATGACACCACACTCTATAGCAGGCACGACAGGAAAACAAATGAACATATATCTAAAGTAATGGCAGAAACACTAGAGGATGACCTCCAATCAGTAGTGGAATGGGGACAAAAATGGATGGTAACGTTCAATGCCACCAAGACAAAACTGGTTTCATTCAATAATTACAAGAAACCTTCTCTACCACCTATAGCAATGGCCAACGACTCTTTATCTGAGAGTACGTCTCTCAAGCTCCTTGGTCTAACGTTCACTGGAAACATGAGTTGGAACAGTTACATCGAGGGCATTGCCAGGGCCGCTGCAAGGAAGGTGGGCTCTCTCTACCGTGCTAGAAAACTTTTAACACCCGAAAGTATCCTGTACCTCTATAAGGCCACTATTCGCCCATGTATGGAGTATTGCTGTCATATTTGGGCCGGTGCATCGGCTACTAGTCTCTCGCTCCTTGACAGGGTTCAAAAGAGAGTCGCAAATCTGATAGGCCCTAAACTGGCATCAAAACTTCAACCTCTGTCCCATCGTCGAAACGTTGCATCCCTCTGCCTGTTCTACAAGTATTATAATGGTGAATGCTCTGAAGAACTGCAAGCACTTGTGCCCCCACGACGTGAACACCCTCGACAGACCCGACAAGCTGCAAAATCCCACCCCCACACTGTAGAGATCCCTAGATGTAAAAGATCTTTCTACTCCAGTAGTTTCTTCCCCAGAACAGCTAGACTTTGGAATTCCATTCCAGGTCACTGCTTCCCCAACTGTACTGACATGCATAAGTTCAAGTGCAACGTGAACCAACATCTCGCTGCCCTAATCCCTACATAGTACCCCAGTAGATGTTTCCCCTGATAGTAGCCCCCTACACCAAAGTGGCAATGTGCCTTGTTTGGGGTGAAAATGTAATAAAAAAAAAAAAAAAAAATTGAATATTTATATCATAATCCCAACCAAATAAAAAAGCTCAATACAACCAAAAATAGGAAATAGAGCTTGTCATAAAAGAACACAAGATTGTAAATTATAATTTATAGGAATTTATTATTCGACAGGATACTCAATAAAGAAACTTTTAAGATTTCCTTAATCTGTGGAGTTTCAATGAATGCGTTATTTTCATCAGAATATCATAGAAAAACTATGAATTTGTTGGTATTGGCATAAATTAAAATGACATTATATGAATAAACATCACCCCTAAAAAAAATAACAGGAACCCCCCCCCCCAAAAAAAAATGTGGCCATAAAGTATGTGCTCATTTTACGTTAAATTAATATAGAAAAGTGATCACCCACTTTTTGAAACTATAATTTCTTCATATCGTTTCCTGGAAATTTTAAAACAGTTTTTCCCCTCGTCACAAGGCCAATAACAACTCCTTCTCTTAGCGGAAACATCTACTACTAAGATTTTTCGATGCCATCTTCACTTTTGCAATTTAATCACATTTACCATCAAACAAATTGGATCATCACTAATTTCTACTGGATTATTTTATGTGGATCTCTACATCGTTTCACAGCTACCTTTTGAAATTTTCTTCTTTTCTCCAATTTTAATGTTTAATTGCTTTTTCACTGGTGATGATTTGACGAAGATTCAAAAGCGTTCATTATCACGTATGGAACTTATATTAATTATTTTGATTTTAGCACAAAAAAGATCATGAGAAAAGTGAAAAAAAAAAAAAAATGGAATAATCAAGCGGAATCTTTGTGCTATGACGATGACGATGTTTAAAATCTATAAACGTGAACAAAAGACGCATTATTTGGATTCTCCAGATTTCTGTTCTTATCTTAAGTGTTATTTATACAACGTTTCGATAAAACTGTCACCTCCAACCTTATTCAGGTGTATCTTCTCAAATTGTGGGAATTTTTATGTTGGACTCGTAAATCTTTATGTTGAACTCGGGAATCTGCACTCTATTTAATCGACAAGGGTAGCATGCTCTCGTTCGATCCACCATGACTGAGTAATTTGTAATTGTATTTTTGGGTCACCCACACTGAGGATTCAACCTTCAATCTGCAGGAATGTAAATTTTACAACTGATTTTCACTAAGTACTTTAACCACTGCGCTATGGGTTCTTGCATGCAGATTCCTGAGTTTGACATGGAAATTCCCGAGTTGAACAGAAAGATTCCCGAATTTGACAAGATACATCTGAAGAAGGCCGGAGGTTACATTGACCTTACATAGTCCGAAGAATCCAAATAATATAAATAACCAATCATAACTTCTCGCTAAAAATGCTATCAAGTTTTTTTTTTAAATCCTATTCGTCCGAAACAAAGCATATTGCCCCTTGGACCTAAAAGGTTAATGTTAAACATATTAAGAAGAAACTATACAAATAAATGACTGAGATGTTGGTTCACATTACAGCAGTTTAGCACAGTTAGGGAAGCAGGTAATAGGGAGGGAATTTCAAAATCTAACAGTCTGAGGGAAGAAGCTATTAAAGTAGCTTTACAGTGAAGAGATAGGATTTTGTTGCTAAATGATTTTGTTGGTGGTATGTAGTTGAGGGAGTACAAATGTGATGAGTTCATCAGAGAACATTTCATTAAAATACTTGTAAAACAGGCAACATTATTGCGGCGATCTATGTCCATGGCTAATGAATTCAAACTTTTAGGTGTGTGTGTGGGGGGGTATAGTAAAGAATCAGTATTATGTCTTTACTGGCAAATTGTACTTTCAAGTTATCTTTAAAAAATAAACAATATTTCTTACTCTTATGGATTGTCAGCTCAACTGGTCTTCAAATTACAGGTCTATGCATGGTTCAACAAGTGAATGAGGGTTTTCTTATTGTTCGTGCGTCAGTTGCACAATAACTTCTGTCACATGTGGCTTTCATGATTAAAAAATTTATTTTTTGAATTAAAAAAATTCTAGCGGGAAAGGGTTAATTTAAATTATGTTTACGATTTTTATTGATGAATGGAAAGTTAAAATAATAGTATTATTTTTTGTGCAAGCAAATTTTTACTGAAATTGTCACTGAGATGTAATGGGCATCGCAAGTGGGTAGTTGTGCAGCTAGATGTTTGTTCACATTACATTTAAACGGCTCAATTTTATTACAGTCAGCGGGCGCTACCAGATAAGGCTGTCTGAAGATATTAGCTTCCTGAGAGGAAATGCACCTAACATTCATTGATTATATTTCTGCAAAACCAAAACCAAAAACAACAACCTACCTTTTCCCCCTTTTCCTTCTTCCCATTTCCCCTTTCTCTTTCTATCTCCTCCACTTCCTGACTGGTTTCCTAACTTAAAAGGTACCAAACATTAATTCTGTTACCCTTTTCCCTTTCCCATTGCAAAACTCATTCATGTTCTGCAGGATGAGGAACAAAAACGATAAAATCCACTATAAAACAACCAAACTAAACACTACAAACTAGTGATTGCAGATACAAAGAGCTTGAAGAATAAAAACCTTTTACCAAATAACTGGATGCAACATGAATGCTATTTACAAAATAACTGGATTCGACATTTAATAACCCGAAAAGGGTTATTATGCCGTAAAACAACCAAACCAAACTTAAGAAATAAATATTTAAAGATATAAAGAACTTGAAACATGAACACTGTTTCCAAAATAACTGGATTTGGCATTAAATAACCTGAAAAGGGTTGATATGCTGTAAAAGAAAACATCCAAACTTATTACAGTCAGGGAAGCAGGACAAAGTTGGGAAAAAGTGAGTGTTTCTTGAGCATGAGATGACACACAAGTAGACTATTAACTGGGTTTTTATCTATGGGGTTGTGGCCTCAGGAAAGCCTACCAGAGATAAGTGTAGGGTCTTATTCCATGCATATAGCACTACTGTTCTTTTCCAGAACTGACTCTCGGTGGAACATGATACTGTGAGGCTGCTTACCAGCTGCCTATAACATGATCGTTTTCAAGTCTAATGTAAATATGTTGTCTCACTGTCTACTTAATACTCATTAACCCTTGCACTAGAGTGGTTTCTGGGCCTTGATAAGCGGTAAAAAAAACAAACAAACTAAAAAAAAAAAAAAAACTCTTAGTGCTACCTAAGAGTTAGGGATCTTGTATTACCAGTCGAAATCAGCAGAAAGACAAGCTGCCAAACCTGTACCTGCAACCTGTCAGACAAAGGCATCTCAGATTAATCATGTGAAACTAATTGACAAACAAGTATCTCCAAATTGTCCAGATAGAAAGAGAACTCGTGGCACAGCGTTCATTGTTTTTGTCAGGAAACAAGGTCAAGCATTGGGCGTCTTTAAGGAGTCCTTGCAATGGTACCTCTGTACCATTGATAAAGAAGGAGTGCAAAGGCCGGACGATATAGCAAATCTACTAAAACATTTAAATACTTAAATTGGGGTTAAAAACCAAAACAAAAAGAAAACGAACGGTGAAAGTTCAGCCATGTTCCTTTCCACATTATTTATCTGAAGATTGATAATATGTTTCTGAATTTTTTAGATGAGGATTGCTTATTTGTATTATTTGGATTCTTTGGACTATAGTTCTCATGTTTAATATTATTTTCACAACATTTCGGTCAATGTAACCTCCGACTTTCTTCTGCAATGACCTGTGGCATAATGGATAAACTACTTGGTAAAATTCAGTTGTAAAGTTGTGGATTAAATAAAAGGTTCTATTGGAAATTCTGTGCAGATTCCTGAGTTTGAAAGGATACACCTGAAGAAGATCGGAGATTACATCACCCGGAACGTTGCGGAAATAACACTAAAACTGAGAACAGTAGTGCGAAGAATCCAAATGATATGAAAGACTGATAGTTTGCATTTTTTGGAGTATTATTCTCATCTTTTTACTTTTAAACGTTTCAGTCGATGTAACCTCCAGTCTTCTTCAGGTGTATCTTTTCAAACCTGGGAACCTTTATATGGATCCATGGCGCGACAGATAAAGGCGTTTATTAACAATTAGTTGTAAGTGACAATCTTCTGAGGGTTGAAGAATTGATAATATCTAAGAATAACACAATAATTAATTAACAATTAATTAACCTGGTTATGGAGCAAGAATAATCTACCTGATGGATTAAAGTCCTTGTTCTCTCTAAACTCTATGACAAATGCCTTGCCGAATCTTGGTTTTCTGATAGCTGGAAAATGGCCTCTTCAAAAACTCTGGTGAAAGAACTGACCTGCAAAATTATCACCCCATAAACCTATCAAGCTAATTATAGTCTGCCACCTTGAAAATTCTAAACTTCTTTCAAACCAACAAAAATGGATTTAGGTGAACCTCTGATTATTCTAACGACCATCTCTGAACACATATACTTATACATTGGACAAGGCATGGGAAGTTAGGGCTGTAGTATTTTATATAAACAAAGCTTTTGACAAGGTCTGACATGAGGGTTTTTTCAAGAAAATTAATTTCCACCATATTACTCGACCAATATTTAATATAATCAGATCTTCCTCAGCTAAAAGAAAGCTGCAGGTCGTTTTTAATGGGCGGACATCTAAACAACATCATATTAATGCAGATGTGCCTGAAGAGTCAATTCTTGGACCTTTATTATTCCTGATTTTCATAAGCTACCTCCTTAATGCAGTTTCTTCCAAGATGGGTTTATTTGCTGATGATACTATGCTCTATTCTGAATATGAGGGCACATCAAATGCACATATCAAAGACAATGGGTGAATTGTTAGAAAGTAATCTCCAGTCTGTAGTGGAAAGGGGAAACAAATGGATGAATTTAATGCTACTAAGACAAAACTTCTTTCCTTTAAAATTCTGAAAAATCTTTTCCAACTACTAATTTCTACATTCTACATTCAAACTTCTCAGGCGAACATTCACAGGTAACATGCCTTGGAATAAATATATAGAAGATACTGCCAAGTCTGCTGCAAAGCCACCATTCGTCCATGCATGGAGTATTGTTGATACATATGAAATGGTACACCTACTATTAATCTTTCCATCTTAGACAGACCCCCCCCCCCATTTGTGTACATCTATGTGCTTGTTTCACGAGTATTTCAATGGAATGTGCCCCGACGAACTTGCTGCACTTATAATCTCTCAAAATAAATACACCAACCAATCTGTGGAGGCTGTTTTAAGGGCCATTTATGAAGTCTCTATTTTTCTTTGGGTATTTGCTTTGTAAGCAAAGGTATTATGATAAACAAACAATACAAGACTTCGGAGGAACACTAAATATTATGAAATAAAGGAATTTATAATACAGAAAATAAATAGTCTGTTTTACCGAAATATTAAATGTTGGTATTTTGGGGCCTTTGTATGTGTGAGACCATCGGAGATAGTGTCACACTTGTGGGCTATGTATGCTCATTCTTAATATGGGAAGAAAAAAGGGGGGGGGGGAGTGATGCCGGGTTAAAGTTTTATAGACTCGGTCACGTGATTGAGAGCTGGCTTCCAATTGGGCATGCCAGTAAGTGTATTTCAAAATCTCCAGTTACTTTTCTTGAGTTTTACGCTAGTCAGTTCTTGAATCTGATTGGTTGATGAAATTCAGAGAAAAAGGAAAGATAGAAAGATAAAAAAAATAAGAAGGGGAGTATTCCCACCGTAGTAGCAGTAGTGGTAGTTGTAGTACGCCACAAATCTGACAAACAGCAAAATCACACACCTTCACTGTAGGGGACCCTAGATTCCGGAAGATGCTTGCTACTCTAATAGCTTCTTTGTCCAAACCGCTTGATATCGAATTTACTGTTTTTCCAAACTGTACCAACATGCAGAAATTTAAGTGTAATGTACACAACCTACTTAGGATGCTTTTATAAATCTGGTCTCTAATTCACAGTAGTTCCAGTGATTGGATTCAGCCGGTTTGCACCGGTTCATGCGAACCGGTGCTTAAAATATCATGAGTTCGGCAAACCGGTTGTTAAAATTACATTGTATTTGTAACTTGACCTTCGGGACAAGATCAAAGTGTAGCATCTGTTCTTCAGATGCTGCACTTCTATTTCTTGTTCTCTTTCGGTGGAGGAGAAATCCTTCACGACTGAGACAATTTTTATTTTTGTACCTTTTCTCCACGTTAAAAAACGACCCTGGTGTCTAACTCTGTCCCGTGGGGAGGCATAGTAAATAGGTACATTATAGTAGATCCATTTTCTTAGAACCTGTTCTTAAAAAATTTGAATCCCACCACTGAATAGTTCCTTACTTCTCAATGGCAATGTGACTGGCTTCAGGCGAATCAAAATAAAATAAAATAAATAAATAAATAAATAAAAAGTTTGGTTCGAAATTCTGTATACGCTTCCAACACAGAGTGAATAAACTTGAAGATAACCGATTCCCAAGTTAGTTCAAAAAGATGCACCTGAAGAAGATTAGAGGTTATATCGGTCGAAACGTTGTGAAAATAACAGCGAGGAGAATAGTCGTGTTAATCCCAATAATACATATCATTTTTTGTTTAGAAAATAAAATATAAAATAAATAAGTTAAATAAATTAAAAAAATTTAAAAATTGAATAGTCTTGTTAATCAAGGGAAGCTACTCTTACATTTTAAATAATAAATCGATATTAATTTCTTCGTTGTAAATTATTTTACACAATTTGATCGTTACAGACACTACTGACCTTGTGTCGAATTTTGGTGAGACACTAAACAGGAACATTATTATCTGCAGTGAATAAATAAAAAGTCAAGTGAATTTAACCAACAGCTAGCGCAGCTGATTTCTAAATCCATTAGGTACGAGTTGCCTCTCTTTATGTTTTACCGACTGGCAACGCAAATTAAAAAAAAAAAAATGATCCAGTAAAAAAAAAAAAAATGGTAAATTTTCAGATTAGGTGCACCTGCACAATTTTCTTTTAAGTGACGACTTTTATAGGTTTTCGACTATGCTGAATACGAAAATCGCATTGAAATTTTGCAGAAATAAGTAGTTATCGAGATATAAAAGTTGTATTATGCGTTGTATTCTTTGGCAGCCATCTTTTTTACGCGCGCGCGCCATAAACAAATCTACTCATCTATGACTGACACTGCACGCGCGTAAAAAAGATGACCGCCTAAGAATACAATGCATAATACCACATTTTATATCTCGATAACTAATTATTTCTGCAAAATTTCAATGCGACTTTCGTATTCCGCATAGTCGAACACCTCTAAAGGTGTAATTTAAAGGAAAATTGTGGAGGTGGGCCTAATCTAAAAAAATACCAAAAAAAAAATAATTACAAGTAAAAATAGAATTTATCAAATATCGAGTATGTATGAAGAGTATATATGCAAATGTATTTCTTTGAAGTCTAATCATCTCCAAGCGTAATAAACTTCGTAATTGGTTATCATTTCTTACGGCAAGCAGTTTTCCCTCTTTCTATTTTATGTGTTAATTTTGAAATCTTTATGATTACGTGTAAAAAGAAAATGTCGAACACCATTTTTTTTATTGAAACTTTAAACGATTTGAGATTTTCCAATACCCTCCTCCTCCTCACCATTTTAAAAATAGCTTTCAAAAATCTTGCAATTATTTGGAGTTATCTATCATGTTCCTTCAGATTATTTTCAAGATGGCGTCGTAATATCGTTGCTTGTAGTTTTGCCATGAAATTTGATTTTCTTATTTAAAAATAAAACTACTTGATCAATTTGTATGATTTTTGGTGCATGATATTTTTTCCAGCACAGGTATGTACATCTTACAAATTTTTCTGTATTTTTTTTTTTTTATATCGCAGGAAACTCTGAACAAGCACCTACAATGAGTCGCCATTAATGATTCTGAATTTATGCTTAAATTTTAAGCTGGTCCTGGTTCGTGCAAGCATTTAAATTTGTTATGGGTTTATGCAATTAGGGGCCATTTTTCATATAAATTGTAATAGGCATTGATACTACCAAAAGACAATGTTTGCAAACTTTTTCTTCTTTTTTTAGCCATGAAGCGGCACTGCTAACTACTTATTTATGTGGCGCGGACTGATTCCAAAATTTCTCTCTTAGGATATAACTAGACCCCCCTCCCCTCCAATCCCCCTGGGTTCGACAAAAAAACTCAGAGATCCCATTTTCTAAATTTATAATGTAAATAACATATTTTATTTTTAAGAAACATTATTTATAATCAGTAAATAACATATTTTATTTTTAAGAAACATTGTTTATAATCAGCAAACTTTGAACAGCTTTGTTTGATCATTTCAAAATTATATCCAAACATTCGTATTAGTTTGATGCTTCAGACACTACTGTTCTCATCTTGAGTGTTATTTTCACAACGTTTCGGTCGATGTAACCTTCGACCTTCTTCAGGTGTATCATCTTGTCCAACTCGAGAATCTTTCTGTTGAGCTCGGCAATATGTACAGAATTCTGATGGAACCTTTGTTTAATCCATGGGAGTAGCATGCTCTTGTCCCATCAGTTATGACTGAATAGAAGTCCTAAGTCATTCACATTTGTACCTTTTAGTGTCGTTTGTATTGAGGATTGAACTGTCAGCCTCTAGAAGAGTAACTTTACAACTGAACAGTTACCAAGTGCTTTATCCACTGTAGGTCCGAAATTCTATAGATTTCTGAGTTTGACAGAAAAATTCTCAAATTCGACAAGATATACTGGAATAAGGTCGGACATTACATTGGCTAAAATGTTGTGCGAATGACATTCAAGATGAGAAAAGTAGTCAGAAGAATTGAAATGATATGAATGTAATGTGGTCGTTACTTTTTAACTGTGTCATTACACTTCAAACCTCTCAGACCCACACGCTGTCTGATACAGCTGCAAAGGAACAAACAAATAAAACGGGGAAAGAAATAAAAATCCGACTCCGCATTTTCTTTATGCAAATGAAATGCATTTATTTGTGGTTCTTCCAAAACAACACATTTCATTATTTTTCCAAAGTCTTTTCACACACACACACATATGCTTTTTTAAAACGTCTTTGTCAAATAACGATAGAGCAGAGACAGACTCACAATGTTTCTTCTGTGGGAAAGAGGTTGCAGGAAAGAGAAAAGGGCATCATCTACTAGGTTTCAAAGCTACTTTTGAACTCTATCAAGGTAAGATAGGGCGTGCCCAGATGTGGCAAGAGTACTCCATTTTAGGGCGTACCTGAATCTTATACAGATAGAGGATTGCATCAGCAGTGAGATACCTACTAGAATGGTAAAGTGATCCAACCACTTTTCCGGTGATCTTGGGAACAGATTTGCAATAACAATATCTTTTGCATTTTATTGACGATGTGAAACTAAGAAAGCAACCCTTATCATGGACTTGCATCAGAAGCAGAGATGCATCTTGAATTTCTAGCAAAAGTGTATTGAGAATGGTGGTAACTATGTAGAAAAATAAATTCTGGAACGCAACAAGTCACTCATTTTAATGGTACCACTCCCGTCATTGTAGCTCTTCAACTTTTTGAGTTAAAAAAATAAGAGTCTTTAATTTTAGAACCACCTTTGTATGACAAAACGTGTTTCAGACACCCATTCACAGCTATCATTTATTGCTGTCAAAAGTCTATTGAGAATGGTCATGACTATGTAGAAATAAATTCTGGAGCACAAAAGATCACTCATTTTAATGGTACCACAGCCGTCTTCATACCTCTTCAACATTTTACATTATAAAAAAATAGGAGGCTTTACTTTTGGAAACTACTCTCGTATTATACCTGTCATATGTTAAAATGTTTGAAAAATTGTTATCTTTTTACTTTAATACTGTTATCAAAAAATAATTATTTTGATAATGTCTTTATCAAAATGGTGGACAGTTTATTTTATTGATAATTTTATGGATCATTATTTGAGAAATGTGAAGAGTGTATAAAAATAGATAAAACATTCTGATTCATTTCTTAGTGTGTGTTTCAAAAGTCCACGCAGTGACCTTACTTTAAGATAATCTTCACTTGAAACGATTTTTAGGTTACTGATAGGCATCAACGTGTATACATAAGGCTGTATTTTTGTCAGCTGGAGACTCTTGACATCCATATTGAGAGTCAAAGGTGAATTAAAATCAGTCTCAACTTTATAAGCCTATTATTTTCCCTGGAAGACCCCCCCCCCCCTTCGACATTTTCTTTCAAGTTCTGTTTTTTATGTTTGTAGTGCTCTCCATTGTAGCCGATGATAAAAAGAAAGTACTTAAAAATAACAAAAAGATCATTGAAACTAAATTATTTAATAATACCATGTTATTGAAGAAATAAACACGTTGGCAATATTCTTAGTATAATACTCTGGGCCCTTCATAAACTGAACAATGTCGGAGTGAAAAGTGTAACATGTTTTTTTTAAAGGTAATTTTATACTGTCTTACAGTATCTTACAACGGTTCACTTATCAGTCTCATTTACTTGCTATGTAACATGTTTAAATGAGTTCAATATTGTAGGGATATGATTGTATTACTCCCAATTGTGACGTGTCAGAGTGATGTGTTTTCATACAGGGTTTTTGAAATAAAATTTATAATTTTTTGATATTCTTTCATTTGCAAAATCATTTGAAGTATTTAATGGCACGAAAGTGTAATGGAAAACTGTTGTTAGCGAATGGTGGTGGTGCAAGGGTATTTTAAAAGGAGGAAGGAGCCTAAAAGTAGAAGTTAGAATTCATGTGATTTGTGTCCAAAAAACAGCGGCTCACTTTCTCAAATCCCTGAAAATTAATGAAAAAGGATGCATGTCGTGAAGTTTTCCTTCGTAAATGGCAGTGGGAGCACAGGAACTTAAATATGTAAATAATATCTTTCTCTGTTCAATTCATTCCTTCTGCATCTCTCTCTAAGATGTATTTGTTTTCTATCCTTGTTCTGTTCTAAATAAAACTCTTTAAGACCAACCTGATATCTGTGTGGTTCTCAATCAACACCTGAATTCATCTGCATTGACGAAACATGAGTTTCCACAGAAGATGCACTGGTGTATGATGTTTATGCACCCATGACGGTAAATAATATCCTTGAGAACTGTATAACTGGAAATCAGCGCAATATTCAAAGCAAGTAACCTACATAATAATGATTCGCACTCTGATTCTTCCGAGATCAGTTGTGCAAAATGTGCAGAAGAACAAGTGGCTGGTCTACAGTCCGTACAAAGTTCTGCACACGATGAAGACTAAGTTCCCTTAAATTTTTGAGCATGACTGACCTGATTTATAAGGCAATAACACCAACACCACTACCAGGATGATACAAGAAGAGTAGTGATCAACTGCGGATGTGGCTCGCAGCAGCCAAAGCTGACTTGGAAGCTTTGACCGAACCTTGTGTCTTCGGTGCGAAATGATGTAATTATGAATGGCTGAAGTATGATGAAGAGTCAGCGGTAGGCAGACTTAGATGGACTACCTTGACTTGTGATGTGATGAATAAACTTGGAGCTGGCTCAACCCACCTTGGGTGAATCATGTGTACAAATACTCAGTTGAGCCGATTGTGCAAGAAAATAAAAAGAACAGGTGACTTGCCTAGTCCTTACAAAGTCCTGTACATCGTGAAAACAAAGTTCCCTCAAATGGCGATGATTTTGGAATATATTTCCAGAAAAGGCCATATCATGTCACCTCCACATCTTTGAAAAGGACTCAGACTCAATAAAAATGGCTATATTTAGTTGCAGACTTGTGATGTGGCAAATTCACTTTGAGCCAGCTGAATCCACCCTGGGTGAATGCCAACACATGTACAAATATAAATACTCAGTTGAACCAATTGTACAAGAAAGTAAAACAACAAATGACTAGCTTACAGTCTGCACAAAGTCCTGCACATCATCTGTACATTTCCTAAAACTGTGATGATTCTGGGGCATGTTTTCAGCTAAGGCCACATCATGCCACCTCTACATCTTCGAAAAGAGACTCAAATTAAAATGGCTATATTGAGATTTCTACTGGTTTCAAGCACTAAGTTGCAATGATGACTGTGGGAAGGCCATATGTGTAGCAGCAGGACTCAGTTCTGTGTCACACCTCCAGGAAAACCCAGAAGTGGCTGTTTGAGAAATTCCATGAGTTCACCAGTATCAACATGTGCCACCCTTCTTGGATCACAACACATGAACTATTATATGTGTGTGTGGGTGCAGTGGAAAAAGACATCAACCATACTGCTTGTGAAACCAAGAATTACAAGTGAGTGGCAACAATGAAGAAAACACTGAATGAGGATCTTTGCTACTCCTCATACAAGTGTCACAAGGGTGAAGTATTCACAGTCAAGACCCAAGAGAACCATCTTACAAAATCCATGAAACTCCACAACGAGGTTAAAAACCCAGTCGAGCTGGTTCTACAAGAAAGTAAAAACAGCAGGGGACTAGCCCACAGTCTGCACAAAGACCTGCACATCATGAAGACTAAGTTCTCCCTGTGATAATCTTTGAATATATTTTCAGAGAAGAAGGTCATAAGTGATCACTGTTGTTTGGAAAAGAATCCACTATCTTTCACCCACTTCGTTATTATGACAAGCAAAGACATTCATGAATAATGATTTTAAGCCTTTATCTAAATCATCTATTCTATAAAGGGCAGTTGTGTGTGTGTGTGTGTGTGTGTGTGTGTGTGTGTGTGTTCAGCTACAAATAAAAAAAATGACAAAACAAACAGCTACAAAATTGCTATAATCTTGATCAACATAGCCTGGATGAATAATATCTAAAATATTGATTCTTTTGGGGGGTCAACTGGGCCAGGTTTCATCAGTGAGGTATGTTTTTCAACCATTTTATAAACTGATTTTGTAAAGAAAATGCCAACTTATGTCTTGAAGAATATTATATAAGGAAGAGTTGTCTGTGTATGCGTGTGTATGTCCAGCCAGAGAGGAATGGGTTGGCCAGAGGAGAAAGAGAGGTAGAGGAAGAGGGAGAAAGATAGATATACAAGTCATTTATAAATAAAACACTAGTGAAAGCATCTATTTATTCATACCAATATTATATCCTTGATGGAACATCTTTGAAAAGAGACTCAGGCTCAATTCAGATGTCTCTATTGAGTTGCTGTCCACTGTTGTAAAGTGCTGCATGAGGAAGGTGGTTCTGGGAAAGCTGTACTGTGTGAACACCTGTTTCATCTTATTCATGCAGATTTCATATTCTTTATTGATTATTATATTGTACCTACTACCCAGCGTTACCCGGTCATAAAATACGCTTAAATATATTTTAATTTATGAAGATTTCATATTTATTATTAATTGTCTCTTGATTATTATATTCTACTCAATATAAAGTGATTTTAAAAGTAAAAAAAAAAATGCCATCAGCTAGAAATGAAACCAAAACATTTAGCTATCCAGCAATATTCGTTTCCATTGTACCTAAGGACATATGCATTTAAAGGCTTTACAAATGATGCACTTAAACATAGAAATGTATATTTACGCATGCATAGAGCCTACACATTAAGTCGACTTATGCCTGCCAAGTTCCATGTTTTCAATTTTGACCCCAGTTATTCTTTTTAATTAAAAGCCACACAGCTCCAAATACCACATATATGAAGTTTCAAGTCTGTAGACCAAACATTGACAGAGTAGCTTGGTAGAGACCACACACACACACACACACACACACACCCACACACACACACACACACACACACACACACACAAATTCACTTTTATAATATATACAGATGATTGTAAAGTTATGTTATCGATTTTCCAAACATGCTGTATTGAATCGGGAAGCATCTATTTTCGTTTTTGCATTCGTTTTTATGTTTCTGTTTTCAAAATTCTTGCTTGACAAATTCTCATTTTGTTTTCAGGAATATTCATCTTTGATTCCAAGTGGCAAAATTCAAAATGGCAGACTTTTGGCCGACACACTCGATAGCAACTGCCACACGAACAAAACGATCAGCTGAAGAAGAAGCTTTTATCGCCCAAAACACCTGGGATTCCATAATCAACCATATAGACATATCAAAGAGTAATGTGATTCAAATTGGAGCCTATAACTGGTGAGTGGACAGCCATTGGGCTTTACTCGTTGTTATCTAACTATTTTTTTTTTTTACATGGAGGTCACCACTTATCAAGGCTCGGAAGCCACTCGTTGTTATCTAACTAGGATATTGGTTTCTTTTTTTGCTAATTCGCGACATCCACAAGAAATTGCTTTATTTCCAACATCGTCTTTGTTTTTATTTTTCTTTGTTATTTTTTTTCTTTGTTATTTGATTAAAAATCAGATTTTTTCTCTTATCCCTGCCTCCACTGATGTTTCTAACTAAATTTAAATTCTTATCCATTGAATGAGTTACATATGTTGCTTGGACCTCTGACATCTGATTTGCAATGTTTTCTTAGAAACTAATCTATGTAACATATGTTAAACCCACAATTCGTACATCGTCGTTTGCACAAATGTGTTTTCACCAGCGAGCGATCAAGTAATCAGATAAATCAAATAAAAATCTCTTCTACACATAGGTGCATGGTTGGTGGTCTTCCATTCTCTGATCGCCGCTTTTCCATGCTTGGGCCGTGATCCCCTCATATTTATTGATCTTCTGTTTGCTGAGATTTCGAAGGTTTTATTTAGACAGTTTACTCTTTGGGGGAGAGATTACGTAAATTATTTCTTATTTAATTTTCTTAACTTAAAGTGATATTCAACCAATCAAATAGTTTTTCAAATATTTTGAATATTTCATCGAAAATGTAATTTTATTATTTATTACCATACATATGCAGAATATGAAGCAATGTTATTGTAGCCATGTTTTGATGTAGACTGCCGGAAAGTGCCAAATGTAAACTCTGTGTTTTTTTTTTTGATAATGTTGGCCATTATTAAAACGTTAACAAAAAAAATAAAGATTAAAAAAAATGTATGGATGAAAACAGTATGGTATTTTCAATGAACAAAAATGTTTTTGTTGTTATGAAGAAAATACAATGAAAAATTAATAAAGGTATTTTAAGAAACTTTAAAAAATTTTAAAGGTATTTTAAGAAACTTTAAAAATTAAAAGAAAAAGCTTGAATCATCGTACGGTAAGGTTCACAAATAGATATTTATTTTTGTTATAAAAAAATACATAGTGCAAAAACTGATAGCAAACAATTGTTTTTGTTTTTTTTTAATTTTCTGTCATATATTTCTGTGCTTACCAATTATTGGCTGATATGATTTCATTGGCTAAACGTTTCAGCACTTTCTGATAAAACATTGGCTTTTAGCACGACCCATATTTTGCATAAGTACCTTTATTATTAACAATTTATCCATATATTTGTACTGTATGACGTCTGTGGTTATTTTCATATGTGTTGAGGATCCGTTCTTGGCACTTAGTCTGATAAGATATGACTATCTTAGTAAGATTAGACCTTTCTGTATCGCAATGATTCTGACTAGCCAACTTTAATTTGTTATTGTTGTACCATGTTATTTAGATTAGATTAACACATGAGGGTCATTCCAAAAGTAAAGACTTCTTTCTTTTTTTTAACTTAAAAAGTTGAAGAGCTATAAAGACGGGAGTGGTACTATTAAAATGAATGACCTTTTGTGCTTCAGAATTTATTTTTATACATATAGTTACCGGCATTCTCAATGCGCTTTTGCCAGGAATTTAATGATGCATCTCTGCTTCTGATACACGTCCATGACAAGAGTTGCTTTCTGATCCCATCAATATCTTCAACAGAGATGAAACTTTCAGGTCATGAATGTATAAGTTCAGTCATCATAACAATGTAATTTGCAATGCCCTCTGATCCATTTGGATGGAATAAACAAAATAGGAAGCAATACTATTTCCGGAACATTAAAAATAAAATCCAAATAAATACTATTAAAATATTTTTTAAATATTAAAAATAAAATCGAAATAAATACATCCTTCTGAAATTGCATCATATTATTTCTGGTGTTGTTGACACCAGAGTTATGCCCCTTTAACTCAAAACTATCTCATGTTATCCATATACTTTATGGATGTAGCAGAAACGAAATTAAATAAATTAAACTATTAAAATAGTTTTTATATATTAATTAAAATATTATTAGTTTTTTGGTTTATTATATAATTTTCTATATATCAAATTTTAATTTTAAAACTTGAAATTTGTGTGAAAAAGAACTTGAAAAAGTCTTGAAAATAGATATTGAAAATCTGTATAAACTTTGAAGAATATATCATCTGACGAAGGAATATTTCTTTGCATAATCCAACCATAAAATCTATCGCAAGATGTTTCTCAATTACTATCTCATGCATTTAGTACCAAACATACTCTTCCATCCAGTTATAAGGATTTTTATTTATCAAGCAAAGAAATATGTTAATATATGGATTTGTGTATCAGTGTGATTCACAAACATATGTCGCATTTCTCCAAAATTGGATGTTTTCAAAATTTCAATTTTCCAAATTTAACATTTTCGGATGAAAAAAAAAAAAGTCACCTCAAATTACTGAAATCAAAAGCAACAACAAGATAGTTTCATTATAGATCGGCATTTATTGGACAACCTAGAATATGCACAGGATCTTCAAAAAGATATATATTTTTTTAATTATTAAGATTGACAAATATTAATTTCACCTCAATATTTTGGATGTAATTTGCATAAAAAACCGTCAGATTGTCATGTGAAAGAATTTATGTGTTTATGTCGGTTTTACTCTAGTAAAACTCTTTATTGTCACTTGATTATTTTCGTCTGCTTCTCCAGAATTCCCTTTATATTAAAAACCAAAAATAAAGAAAACTCTGTATTATGTACTGACCCATGATGGAAAAAAAAATTTATTCCACAAATCATGTAAACTGATCAAATAGTTTTATTTTTTAATAACAAAATCAAATGTAATGGTTAATTGGATAGGGTCCAAAAAAGAGTCTTCAATCTAATAGGTTCCACTTTGTCAACTAAACTCCAACCCTGACCCATCACCACAATGTCGCATCTAGTGTCGGTTTTACAAATATTTTAATGGAATATGCTCTGATTAACTCATTGCACTTGTGTCCCCTCGACGTACATATCCCTGAGAAACCTGCTTAGCAACAAAATCACACCCCTTCACTGTTGAGGTCCCTAAATACCAGAAAGTTTTCTACTCAAATAGTTTTTTCCATCGAACAGTTAAACTTTGGAATTCCCTTCCTGCTACCTGCTTCCCTGGCTGTACTGATATGCAGAAGTTTAAATGTAACGTAAACCAACATCTTGATAATCTTTCCTAGACATAGTCCCAAATAGTATGAACACTCAGTAATCAGTAAATCAGGCATAAATGATAAATTTTAATTTTTTTAGTAAATGTTTTTTTTTGTACTTACGTCTTAATTCTTATTGAATCAACATTTTTACAAAAGAAATTTAAATGTAATGTAAACCAACATCTTAATAATCTTTCCTAGGTATTGTCCCTTACGTCCAAGTGGCGATATACCTTGTTAGGGGTAAATGTAAGTTTAAAAAACAAAAAAAAAAAGAAAGGAAAAATCTGAATGAACATAAAATAAATTAAGCATAAATAATAAATTTTATTTTTTTAGTAAATGTTTTTTTTTGTACGTCTTAATTCTTATTGAATCAATATTTTTACAAAAGAAATTTAAATGTAATGATCGCAGCCAATGTAATTAGATTGAAATGAATATATTTTTAATGCTTCTTTCCATACAAAAGTAAGCTTTCTTAGCGAATTGTATTTTTCAGTTCTCTGAGCAAACTTATTGCCTCAAAATGCCAGAGTTTACTCATCTTTGACACTGATAAGGAATTTCTGGCGAGAAGTCAAAAAAATGTGGGCGAAAAAGCTAATGTGAAATTTTGTGGTGAAGACCTCCTCTTGGTTGATCAACCGGCAGACAGGTAAGTGTTCATCGTCACCTCCACTTAAGAACTTTATTTTTATTTATTTGTAACGCTTGCATAACTCAAAATATTCGATGAAGGGAACCGCATAGTCTTTTCACACAAACGCGTACTTGTTTACATGTATGTTATCACTGGTGAGCGATCAAGAAGCAAGTCAATTAATAAAAGTCTCTTTTTTTTACAAACGTGACCTACTTTTCATTTTTTGATCATTGCTTCGTCTAGTGGCTGTTTAACTCAGACGAATAACCCGTGTATGCAAGCACTTGTTGATTTTAAAGGTTTTATTGGGGAGATATATTCTTTCAAAATGGGAGAGACCGAAAATTTCTTCCCTATAAAAGATAAGCTAAAATCAATTTCTTAATTAATTTCCTTACTTTAAAATTAGTCAATGAACGGACAGTCTCAAGGAGATTCACTTTGATCCCTACAATCTATTTGTAACACTTTCATTACGCAAAATATTCAATGAAGGGAACTGCATCATCTTTTCACACAAACGCATACTTGTACCCACGTGCGTTATCGCTGGTGAGCGATCAAGAAGCAAATCAATAAAATCTCTTTAACAAACGTGACCTGCTTTTCTTTCTTTGATCGTTGCTTTTCTATGTGTGCTGTTCTTTGTATGATTGTGTCGTCTATTGGCTGTCAATTGGTTGTTCAACTCAAGATGAATAAAACTTATGGAAACACAAGGAGACTTGTTGGTAGTTTTAAAGGTTTGATTGGGGAAATATGTTCGTTCATGAAGGGAGAAACCAAAATTAATTCCTTATAAAAAAATGCTAAAATTAACATTTTAATTTTCTTACTTGACCTCAATAATGATCGATGAATGGACAATCTCGATGAAATATTCACTACATTGTTGGGCACGTCTGATATGGCCGCTTCCTCACCTCAAAACTGCTTCGAAACTCTGTGCCGTCTTGAATACACAATGTATTTTCTATCTAATAATTTGACACCTGCTGAAACATTCAGTGATCATCATTCAATTCCGAGCAACGTCGAGTCACCCTGCTAGTCAATTAATAAAAGCTTTTTTATATATGACCTGGACTTCATTCTTCGATTGTTGCTTTTCCATGTGTGCTGTGCCTTTTTTTTTTCTTTACACAGTGATCACCACTTATCAAGGCCCGGAAGCCACTCAGGGATAAGCCTTGTATTGTTGCGTCTAGTAGCTGTTGATCGCTGTTTATTTTAGGCAAATAAAACTAATGCATAGAACAATAGAGACTTTTTGGGAGGGGAGAGAACAAAAAGCGACTAAAATTAATTTCTCCTTAATTTTCTTACTAAGCCTTAAAAAATGGTCGATGAACGGACAGTCTTGAGAAAATATTCATTTAGATTTCTACATTGTCAGCACATCCGGTCTAGCTGTTTCCCTGCTCTGAAACTCTGCCCTGAACACATGATGTTCTTATGTTATATTATTGACACCTGCACCTAGCGTGTTTGACTTAGGGATTCAACCGTTGACCCTTTTTGCTTCACTCACGCTAGGTACACTAGGTTATTTTAGTTTGTCACTAGGTTATTCTGACATGTACTTAATGTAACCCTTGCCGAAATTCATACTAGTTAACATAATCTTTATTTACTGGTGTAGGGTACCAATATATAAAACTTTTTTCTGTTCAACTTGTGAAAAGTAAGTTGGGAGCAACTGAATTTTTTTTATTGTACTTGTAAATATTGAATACATAAGAAGTGCAGTGGAATCACAGGTTAGAGTTAGAGATGATAACCAATTCATGTGTAAAAAGTATATGAGAATGCAGCTTTGGCCCCTAAATCAACAACTGTTTAGATGTAATGATCTTTTCTCTGTTGATTGCGGTATAAAAGTTGGTTCTGTGCAGCTCTAGGAGGTCCACCCTCCCAGGCTTTGCCTTCTCTCTTTGAGAAGGAGTTAGTTTATTGTTAATCGCCTGGCATACTTCTACCGGTGAATGCTGACTGAGTTACCCAGGCACCTTTTGTAGGGTCAAAATGCTTCTCCTCGGGAGTGCTGACTTTTCAATCCCACTTTCTGACCTTAGTGTCACATTTCTTGCGGTGGGAGAGATATAAATACCACAATGCCAATGGATAAGAACTTAGATGTAGAGAAAATATTAGATCAGTGCCATTTAAAATTTCATCTTGAAAAAAATGTGTTTTGAAAATAATAACTTTGCTCCCTATAACTTGATTTCATTTGTCAACCAGCTTATAAATGCTTTTGTAAACTTCTTTAGGTTCTGAGTTATGTTCAATTTCCTCTCGTGATGTTAACCTAATGTCATCTAAATAGTTTTGTAATCCTCAAAATAAATGAAAATCCAAGGAAGCTAGGTCAGGAGAATATGCAGAATGAGGCAAGAATTCCTAACCACATTCTCCTAGAAGATCTTAGGACAGTAGTGCTGTGTAAGGATAAGCATTATCATGATTGAAGATGGCACTCTTTCTGTTGACTAATGAAAGTCGTTTTTGAGTTAACATGGGCAAGAATATTGCAGATAAATATGAACGATGTTTTAATAATGTAAACGACAAAAGTTATAAATTAATCATGTTTAAGTAATAACAATATGCATAAAATAAATTACAATAGTGTTGCGGTGTAATCCTTGGCTTTAGTACAATGGTTTAAAATTCCCCTTCTAATAACCTTCAAAAATTTTTGCACCAACCTGATATATTAGAACTCCAAGGCTATTAGAGCACAGGGAGAAGCTAGGAGTGTGTGTGTGTGTGTGTGTGTGTGTGTGTGTGTGTGTGTGTGTGTGTGTGCGCGTACAGTTATGCTGATAGCTTTTTAATTTAGTAATCACTGGGATGCACAAAATTGATTTTAACGATTCCTTGTTAGTAAGGGAGATTACTCACTCATCTTTTTGGTTATGGTTTTTGTATTTTTTATATACTAGCTGCCCCACCCTGGCGTTGCCCAATAGTATTTATTCTTGCATTTTGTTTCGCGGCCAAATATTATTTTTTAATCTGTTGGATCTATTTCCAAAATTATGTATGAAACTAGATTTAAAAATTTATTTCGCATTTCTTTATTAAAAAAACAAAACAAAACAAATTGAACAAATAATGATGTTTTCATGTAATCCTATTTCTATTAACCTAAAAAGTAATGAAATGATTTTTTCAAAAATTTTAATCTCACCATTCATAGCCCAACAGGTAAACATAACTTTAGAAAAGAATTTGACGACAATAAGAAAAAAAATTGTGTATTAATTAAGTAAAAATTTAAGTTAAATAATTGAAATAGTAATCAACCTGTTTTAGGCTTTAAATAACTGAAAATACTCATTTATTATTAAACTAGAGAATCCTTCGAATTACTCAAAATAGAGTAATTTTTCTTTTCTTTTTCAAAACCACTTGAAAAAATATTAAATACTAGCAGGACCCTAGGAAATTCCACAGATAAGAAATATATTGAATAAACAAATATGCTTTGATGAAGCTGATATTTTTCTGAATAGCGCCAAAAATTATGTTTTTGTACAGGAAAATCAATAACAAGCTACAAATATGAGTTTATTAACAGTTCTATGAAAATAGTGTCCATTGTATTTTAAATATAGAATTGACCCAAATGATATAAATTAATAATTGCTAATAAATACTCAGAAAGTAATATGGTGCTACATAGTTCAATATGTGACGAGCATGTGCAGAAGCACTCAAGAATTGTATGCCAATGTCTAAGTCAGGCTTACCTATGGCGAAAATAAGTTTGTTCAAGGTCTACAAAAAGCCGATACCAGAGTCATTCGGAGAGTGACTGCCAAGGTTGCTCTGGTAAGGTGTCGTGTTGAGGCATTTTGTTTGGGATAGTGTTCAATCATTGGAGGTGTTTCGGTTCGAATCAATGGATCATTGGAGGTGTTCGGGTTTGAATCAACAGAGTTTCTTGGGATCGTATCATGTCGAATGATCAGAGGTGTTTGAGTTCGAATTGATGGAATTGTTCAGGATCGCGTTGGGTTGTGTGGACGAAATTGTTCAGGACCATCCTGCTACATGTGATAACACTTTATTTTCCCTCATAGCAGAGAATACTTTTCCTTGTTTTTCCCTGTTTCTTTCAAATGTTCCCTTTTTTATGGAACATTTTGTTGACTTTTGTTAGTGAAGAATGGCTGCATGTCGAAATTACTACCAGTTATTTTCTCACACCTTTACAAAAATGATCATATATTATTATAAAGATATTAAAAAGCAACACTACATCAAAGGGAGATCCCTCTCATATTCTTATCTAGGATTGCCAGATTGGCCTTTTTAAAGCCAAATTTCATGAATTTGACCTTTTTGGAAGCAGTTTAGCCTTCAAAAAATGTATTTGGCTTTTTCCAAAGCATAACGTACAGAATAACTAAAGAAAGAACAAGCGGAATATGATATAGATTACATTGCTTTTTTTTTCAGGCTAGTTAACACAAAAGAAATGGTTTTGGTGTATTAAAATAATTTTGAACGCTACTATGTGTACCTGCTTATTTGCTTTTTACTATGTGTGAATTCGCTCTTGAAACATGACGTAAATCATAAATTTATGGTGTTTTTTTAAAGCTATAATTATTTGGTTAAGGT
>NC_136487.1:15169284-15189284 GCF_053919585.1 Euprymna scolopes
ATCTTTATAAAATTGGGGAGGCAACTTATTAAATCTTTATAAAATTGGGGAGGCAACTTATTAAATCTTTGTTGAAATTTTTGTTAAGATAAGTTATCTCCCTTACTTTGCCACTCTAAAGTAAAAAAAGGCCGACTTGTCATCAATTGTTTACCTTTAATTGACGTTTGGTTGTTTACAGCCATTAGACAAAGATCTTTAACCCAAGTCATTTCTTCATGGCCGTAAAACGATCAAAATTCAAATTAAAGAAGCGTCAATGATACATCCGTATCAAGGCCAAAATCCACTCGAGGATAAAGATTAATAAAATTTCAGTTGAATGATGAAAAATATTATGAGAGGATTGAAATTGATGGATAAAATGAACAAAATTTAAATAGGTTCCAAACTGTCAACCATAATCCATCCTTTATCCCATCGCCGAAATGTTGCATCCCAGTGCCTGTTTTGCAAGTACATTAATTGAATGTGTTCCGATGAACTTCAAGCTTTTGTACCCTCTCCCTGACAAGCAGCAAAATCCCACCCCTACATATAGAGATCCCTAGATGCCGGAAAGCCTTCTACTTAAATAATTTCTTCCCTCGAGCTGTTAGACTTTGGAATTCCTTCCCTGGTCCTGGTTTTGCTGACTGTATTGACATGAAAAAGTTCAAATGTAATGTGAACAGACATCTTACTACTCACCAGCCTACATAGTATCCCTGCGAATTTTGTCCCAATTGTGTCCCAGTGACAGTTTGCCTTGTTTAAGGTGAAAAAGCAGTAAATATATAAATAAATAAAAAAAAATCATATATAGGGATGATTCATGACAAGTATTTATTCATATTGGATTTGAAGATTTGAAGACGACCATGTTGTAGTCTGCAGAGATGTAGTCCCATGGTAATGTGCGCCAAAGATGTTTATGAAAATTCTGTTTGCGATCATAGGAAGAAATGTTCTTTGTAGTTGTGATTAAGACGAGGTACTGTTGTGCATGCCTTACAAGGAAGAACCAGAGACTGAAACACAGTGGAGCAGAGAAAGACTAGCAATGCCTCTGTTAAACGGGATATTGAGCAGAGAAGAGATCACCGACCCACTAAATTTCAAAGTAAATTTTAAACTCTGTAAAAAACTGTTCTGGATATCATCTCCCCGGATGTGGCGGCAGTATTCTATTCTGTTTGCTGTTAAACACATGAACGAAAAAAGGAAAGTTCTTTGCAGTTGTGGTAGGAAGATAAGTTCTTGCTGTAAATGTCTTACAAGGAGGACGACCTTTCATGGAAATAAGATTAGAATAGAGAGAGAAAGATATGAAGCAATGTCTGAAAGAAAAAGGGCGATAGATAACAGAAGAGATCATTTTCCCACTAGATTCCAAAATCAATTTTGCAATTTGTCAAGGAAATGAGTGCTCTGAAGGGCTCCTCCCCAGATGTGGCAGCAGAACTCCATCTTAGAGCGTATCAGATTCTTTTATAGATGGACATTTTTCTGACCATAATTGCTTAATCTTCTTGTCTATAGAATTCTCTTTCTTTCACCCATTTGCTTTGCCTACTCGCACCAAGGTATGTTCATTCATATTTTGCCAAGTACTTTATCTACTACACAACTAAGGTTACTGAAATTCATGCTAGAATTGTCCAGAAGAACCCATGGCATAATGGATAAAGTACTTGGTAAAATTAAGTTGCAAAAGTTATACACTTCTGGAGATTTAAGGTTCAATCCTTGCTGCAAGCAACATTCAAAAATACAATTGCAAATTACTTAGGACTTCTATCTGGTTGACGGAATGAAAGCATGCTACCCCCCGTGGATTAAATAACGAGTTCTGTTGGAAATTTCGGACAGATTCCCGAGTTTGACAAAAAAATTTCTATGTTCAACAAAATGCACCTGAAGAAGGTTACATCGACTAAAACGTGAAAATAACACTCAAGATGAGAACAGTAGTCCTGAAGAATCCAAATAATACGAATAATCAATTCTCATCTTAAAAATTCAGAAACGTAAGATTTTAGATGTTATTAAGTTTAGATGTTGAACTTTTATGACTAAGATTGGAGAATAGAGGCTTGGATGGACTGGTGAAGCAGAAAACCACACCAAAATGACTGCATTTAGAAAGTGTTGATATTCGTTGATATGAAGATCATTACCACATCTACATTATTCTCCTTCACAAGCCTTTCTAATAGCAGTAACTCTCAGTAGATCACAACAAATAAATCAGGGTTGTTTTTTTCTAAAATTTGTTTTACAATTAAAATTCCGCTGATTTTTATTATGTTATATTTCCATAATCATGAAAAGCCAAATAACTTTCTTACGACATATTTACCGTCAAAGAGGAATAAAACATCTGGTATTAACTAGTAGAATGCCAGGATTGAAAAAACAAGGTCGACCAAGACGTACTTAGACGGACAACTTGATCGATTGTATGGGATTATTGTCAAAAGTTGAGCTGTTTTGGGCTATGGATAGCCATTTGCATTTGAAGAGCTGTGGTCGCCAATGCTGTTAAACGGCAGGGTTGCTGGTGATAATATTTTTATGTTGCTTTTGATGATGTGTTGATTAGCAAATAATCCTATTTATGTTTTTAATGATTTCAATCAAGCATTGTTGTTGGAATGTGAATGTTTCAACATCATGTCTGTTACAATTTTTCACTGGACCATTGTTGTTTGAGTGAAAAAGCGATTAGCATCAGTAACAGTAGATTGTAGTGATGATGAGTCTGTGATCAGATAAAAGTTTGCTGAGTCGTACCCAGCCACAGCGATATCTAGAACATGCATCAATGGCAGGATCTTGGCATATTGGTAGAGTTGGATCCTTCAAGCAGGTTCTACACACATCCATAACAGCTTCCGCTAGTAGGTCACCTCTTTCATTGGGGTGGGTGTTCTGGTTTCATATATCTGTGTGGGAGTTTAGGTCAGCACAAATGAGTTCATCAATTTGTAATGAGGGATGGAAATCAGCCATTGAAAAGCCTATGTGCTGCAGGAATTCTTTATTTGGTCAATTAACTCTGGTGTTCTGACTTTCTTATTCTTTCCACACCTCTCATCATCCTTCAGACTCCCTGCCTTCCTTGAATCTCTTATGCCACTAAAAAACTGTTGCACCATTCATGCAAGATGGTCCAAAAGCAGTCTGAAGCATTCCATACGTTTCTGTGACATTTTTCCAAGTTTAAAACAAAATTTTTATTGCATATCGTTCTTCTAAAATGTACTCACATCCAGATTACATTTTTTTAATTCACAAGCTGTGACAATCAGGTTTTAGTAGGGTGTATTCCAATTCCTGTTGTAGCTGTTCATTTGAACCTGAAATCATGAAAATTAGTCAATCATCTCATAAGATACTGAATTTTCAAGACTCAGTGACAATTTTAAATCTCTGTACAAAAAAAGTCTGGAAACTTATTTAAAACACCTTGTATATATAAAAGTGACATGCAGAAGTTCAAGTGTAACAGTACAGTTAGGGAAGCAGGGACCTGGAACGTTACACTTGAACTTCTGCATGTCAGTACAGTTAGGGAAGCAGGGACCTGGAACGTTACACTTGAACTTCTGCATGTCAGTACAGTTAGGGAAGCAGGGACCTGGAATGGAATTCCAGAGTCTAGCGGTTCTGGGGAAGAAACTACTGGAGTAGAAAGATCTTTTACATCTGGGGATCTCTACTGTGTGGGGGTGGGATTTAGCCGCCTGTCGGTTTTGTCGAGGGTGTCTACCTCATGGGGGCACAAGTGTCTGCAGTTCGTCAGAGCATTCACCATTAAAATACTTGGTGAACAGGCAGAGGGATGCAACATTTCGTCGATGGGATAGAGGCTGAAGCTTAGATGCCAGTTCAGGGCCTATCAGATTGGCGACTCTCTTTTGAACCTTGTCTAGGAGCGAGAGATTAGCAGCAGATGCACCAGCCCAAATGTGACAGCAATACTCCATACATGGGCGAATGGTGGCCTTATACTACAGGATACTTTCAGGTGTCAGTAGTTTTCTAGCACGGTAGGGAATTTGGACCTGTGCAATGAAGTTGGTTTGATTTTTAGCCGTAAAAATAGCTGCTAACGTCGAAATTGAAAAATAAATAAAACTTGGCAGATGTAAGTCGACAAAGTGCTTCTCTATACATGTGCAAATAGACATTTATAAGTTTAACAACGTTATTTTGGAAATTTTCATATGTGTATGGACATGGCTCATATAGTAACGAATAATGCTGGAGAAGTACATGTTTGGGTTTCAACCATAGCTAATGGAACTCAAGTCATATATATATTTTTAACTTTTGAACCATTACATTACAACTTTTGAATTATTACTATACATTTAGTACAATATAAAAAAATCAATAGATAATTGGCTTTATAATCATGAATATGAAATCTGCATGAATTAAAATAATATATATATATATATATATATATATATATTATATATATATTATATATATATTATATATATATACAAATATATATATATATATATATATATATATATATATATATATATATATATATATATATATATATATATATACCCCCAAAACTGGCCCAACTCTAATTAGGCCCCGTTTCTTAGTGTTTTGTCTAAATGAAATGAAACTTTGGTCATAACTAGTTTATTATATTCAAAACATCACATCGAAACACTAGTGTCTTTGGCCTTTTTTTCCCGTTCTACAGCATATGTTCTAGATGGCCCCATTTAGCTTTTGTTTTTTTGGGGTCACCCTGTATATAGATATATTACACTCATATCATAAAATTTTTCTTACTAATTGAGCATCCTGCTAGAGTTCTCTCCCATTGTCGTCATTGTACTGAGGGAGATAACTCCATTTTATTAAGAGATGAGTTCAATTTTTCATACGAAAATTTAGGACTGTCAATTGTTTTGTTTTTTCGACTACATTTTTTCGGACATTTTGTAATTTTTATTAAACAAAAATATTCAACCACTTTATTTAATGTAACAAAGTTTTATAACATTAATAACAACAAATATAAAATGCGACGATATTGTAATTTTTTTTTAAAACAAAACATTCGAGTAATTGCAAGAAAAAAATATTTTTTACATTTGATTATAACAAGGTTTCAAATTTTAAAACATTAATAACAACAAAAAAAGCTTTAGCATTACAAAAAGCGCTTATATATATATATATATATATATATATATATATATATATATAAGCGCTTTTTGTAATATATATATATATATATATATATATATATATATATATATATATATATATATATACACATCGGATAATAAAAAATTTGTGTATTTTTTAAAAATATATTTACATAATCAGAATAAAGAAAATAATTACAGATCAAAGTTATCTCCCTTGTTACTTCCGCGATTTCTGAAAAACATATGCACTAGAAAAAAAACAAACAAACAAAAAAAAACAGCATCTGTTATCATTTGTTGTCATTTGATTACAAATATTTTAATATCGCCACTTCCCGAAGTGCATATACTTATGTATTAATGAGATATCATTACCAATATATGTATTACTGAAAAACTTCTGTAGCTTAATCTGAATAATTTTTTTCTAATTTGTATTTTTCTTTACTGATTTAAAATCAAAAACCATCAACATTTTCTTTGCAGAAGAGGCATTTACGCAGAATGAGGATAAAAAATCTTTACGTCGAGACTTTGGATTTTACCATGCAGCATTCCAGCTTGTAACGATTGGTTCTGCTGATTCGCTTTATGGCCTGGAAGTCGTCCTTTCCCGAACAGTAGAGCACACGCAAGTAAACAGAATTTTTAGACATTTCTAGATTTTGTGATTAAAAAGATTCTTTCATTTTTTATCTACTATTTTAAAAATTTGACCCACATTCCTATATTAATAATGTTTGACCCTTTCTTGCGTGAGTCTGATTAAGCCAAAACGAACAGTTTAACTGTGGCAGTATGTTTGTTAAATAGTTATGTAAGTGTCCCAATGGAAGCTCACTGAGGATGAAAACTGTGTGTGGAGCAAAAGGGAAAAATCTTACTCAATCTTAATTTGGTGTGCAAATTACGAACCATGAAAGCGTTGTCCATTGATCCTTTCTGAGCAGAGAACTCTGTTCTGTTGATAGGTGTCAGAAAAATGACCGCAGGGATAACTGGCCAATGACAGCCAAGTGTTTCAAGCGATGTCACTTTTTGAACCTTCTTGCATTTAAGTAACTTACACATTATTTTTTAAATTTACTATTACATGGGCTGGTGCAGAGTTCAAGAAAGAGTCTCAAATCTAATAGGTCCGGCATTATCAACCATGCTCCAACTCCTATCCCATCACCACAATGTCATATCCATGTGCCTGTTTTACAAGTGTTTGAATGGAATGTGCTCTAATGAACTCATAACATCTGTGCCCACTTAACGTACAGACTCCCAACTAACCCGATAAGCAGCAAAATCTCACACCTTCACGATTGAAGTCCCTAGATGTTGGAAAGACCTCTACTCTAACAATTCTTTCCCTTAAACTCTCAAACTTTCCTCCCTGTTCCGTCTTCCTTGTGTACTACCCTGCAGAAGTTTAAATGTGATGCTCAACTCCCCACAGTCCCCTGTCAGACACGATCCCAATTAGTAGCCTCTTAAGTTCTAAGTGGCAGTATACCTTGTTTGAGGTGAAATAGAGTAAAATAAAATTATTAATAAAATTATTTATTGAAAGCAATGAAGTAGCATAAAATACTAAAATAAAGTTTTAAAAATATCAACCATTTTAATCTTTGCCAGTGTTCGCACTCGCTATTTATTTCAATAAATATTCATAATAAAATTACGTTATACATAGTACGGCTTACTTTAGAAATTAAATTTTAATATTATATAAATTTAATTTTTTAAATTAAATTTTAATTTTATATAAATCTAATTTTAAAAATTAAATTTTGATTTCATATAAATTTAATTTTTATAATTTAATTTTAATTTCATATAAATTATCATTAGCGTTTTTGTTGATCTTGAGGAATAAAAAAAAATTACGAAAACTTTGTTTTACAGAATGAAGGATTTACTTTTAAATTCACTTCAGACAGCGAGGTAAGTCTCAGGTGTATGATTGACTTACTAGTTACATTTTTGCTTCTCCTCACTGCTTTAAATGGTTTTATCTATGAGCTAGAATAAAAACGTGCCTTACTCATTAACCTTTATGTAATGGTTGGAAGTCATCAACATTGTCTGGACAATAATACTCATCAATTGAATATTTTCAAACATTTGTTTTCTGCATTAGGAGCTAATCCATTTCACTCTTATGTTCATATGTAAAGATTCAAAATATGAGTACATTTTTTGAAACACCCAATTAAGTAAATTAAAAAAAAATTAAAGTTTACAAATTGAATATTTCTGTAAACTTAAAGCATATTTGGTAAAAAAAAAACAAACAAAAAAACAAAACAAAAAAAAAAACCCCCAAAAAAACTTCAACCGAAGAAATTTTTTTGATTAAAAACAAATGTTTTTTTTTTTTTTTTTAGGATGGGGACAGCAACCAATCTCCGACTTTGTGGCTGATGATAAAAGCTCACCTTTCGGAACAATGTAACCATGGATTCAAGACGTTCCAAGAGTTCCTTGATTCCAAGCAGTATTCAGTCACTGGTATTCTACGTTATGAAAAAGTATTTGGCAGATGTTTTGTGAGCACAGGAGGCTTGGATACAACCAAGGTAACATTTTATCATCTCATATTTGATCACCACACATATCACTTTTCAACCCCTTTTATTGCTATAAGTCAATTTAGTATCCAATCAAATCCTTTAACACTATAAGTTTATGTTCTAATGCAAAAGCAATATAAGTTTTATCTCTTATGATGCTTGGAATCAAATATGTCTTATTGTAACCTTACACAGGGAACCAACACGATGTTGTAATAGAGCCTGTCACAAAGAAAACAAATAATAACTCAAACTCATTTTTTGTGCAACAACGACTTTTATTTCGTAATTCTCTCGTTTACTACCATGAGGTTTCTCACATGATCGTCTTCTCTAACATGCTCTTGAATGTCATCCACGTCTTTAAAGTGATTATCTTCTCAAACATGCGATCTCATTTTTACAGTTTTCTTTTTTCTTTACTGTGACATCATTTTGCTCATGGCTCAGTATTTGCATATAACAAATAAAATAATAAATTATATTTGCATATAACAAATAAAATAATAAATTATATTTGCATATAACAAATAAAATAATAAATTATATTTGCATATAACAAATTAAATCATAAATTATATTTGCATATAACAAATAAAATAATAAATTATATTTGCATATAACAAATAAAATAATAAATTATATTTGCATATAACAAATAAAATAATAAATTATATTTGCATATAACAAATTAAATCATAAATTATATTTGCATATAACAAATTAAATAATAAATTATATTTGCATATAACAAATTAAATCATAAATTATATATGCATATAACAAATTAAATATTAAATTATATTTGCATATAACAAATTAAATAATAAATTATATTTGCATATAACAAATAAAATAATAAATTATATTTGCATATAACAAATTAAATATTAAATTATATTTGCATATAACAAATTAAATATTAAATATTATTTTCATACAACAAATTAAATATTAAATTATATTTGCATATAAAAAATTAAATAATAACCATCCATGCTATATTACATTATCATCTATTTATATAAAAGACAAAACGGCCGCGTGCGTTTTTGTATAACCAGCAAAGGCTTTTTTCGCCGGGGTTCTCGGTGGGTGGGGGTGGGGGAAGGTTACTATGTTTTAGAACTTTTTTTTATACTCCCTAGATGATAATATCTATGATTTGCAAAGGGACGCTGTCTCTAGATTTATTTTGATTGACTTTTATAAAATTCACGTGTGTTTGTTCGTGTTTGTTCGTGTTTTTCGTATAAAAGTGAAACTAAATCAAAAGCAAAGTCAGCTTCCCAACCTTTTGTGCTTGGACATCCAGAAAGCAATTAGCTTTGATCAATGTGGGGAAAACCCTTCATATCAGACAATTACTATTCATTTGGACACTCCCTTTTTGTGGGGAGTTAGTTTTCCCCAACATCGTGGGGGAAACAAATAAGTAAAATGGTGGAAAGTTGAACTGGCCTCCAGCCAACATTCGTTTCTGCAAGTCAACTTTTTGATTGACATTAGTAAATTTAAATGCTTTTCACTTCCTATGGCTTCGTAGCGTTGAAGTAAAAGTTCACATTTTCTTTCACTTTCATCTGTTTTGCAAAATCAGCTTTTGATAATCCATGATCCCATAATAAAGTAGTAATCTATGCGAGATAATCTGGTGCTTATTTAGAATTGCACTTAGTTTAAAAAAAAAAAAAATAAATAATAAATACCGAAAAATATTTATCATGTCACGGAATGAAGATATAATATTTAAAAAATCACGTAAATTAATCAAGTAGTTTCATTGTTCTTTTTTTTTTTTTTTTTAAATAAGAAAATCAAATTTTATGAGGAAACGAGAAGTAGGCTGCTAGCGGCCATGTTAATTTAATTTTTTCCAAAATTCAAGGGCAACAATTCAATTCGACTACAAACATTTTGCTTGCCAGCAAAGCGTGCCAGAGGTTAATTGGCCAAAAATGTGGTGAGACGACAACAACTACGGATGGCAGTGATGGCTGAGAATGCAGTTAGGAGATTCAAAGTTCCTATCCGTCGCGGTTACCACCTGACGAAGGCCAGAGGAATTAGTTGGCCGAAACGTTGTGAATAAACAATCCAATAAAAAAGATGAAAAATAACAACTAATAAAGATGAGACTAATAGTCCAAAATAAAAATAAATTAATAAACATTTTGCTATTCAAAATAATTAAAACTTTTTAATCACTAAAAATCGTAAAATCTGATTTTCTTAATAATAAAAGTAGCTACTTCATTAATTTACGTGATTTTGGGAATATGACATCTTTGTTTTGTGACAAGTACGTACACCATAAAGATTTTTCTGTATATATATTTTTAAATATAAGTGTAATTCTAAATATGAACCGATAAATTATACATGAGTTACCTCCCTTGAAATTAGAAGTAACGTGATGTAAATAGTTTATTGCTTGAGTGTGGATAAAAGCTATAATTATATTGAGTAAAAAATTAATAATTGTGAATTATGAATCAGTTTCAAAAGGAAAAACAAATTCAATCAACTATATATACTAGCTGAATACTCGGCGTCGCTCGGGATTTGTATGTTTTCCTTTTGAAACCTTTGACCTTTACTCCTGATCTGAAATGGAACACGTACATCAAGTCTGTTGCCAAGGTCGCTGGAAAGATGCTGGGATCCTTCTACCGCTCCAGAAGATATCTCACTACGGATGCAATTCTTTCACGAAAAACACCCGTCTAGCCGAATCCACAGTGAAAAATTTCCCCCACTCTTTATCTGTGCCTAAATCAAAATGTGGATTCCATGAACAAAGCTTTTTTATTAGAACTGCACGCCTGTGGAACTCTGTTCCGTCTGCCTGCTTCCCACCTGACTACAACTTGGATGTCTTCAAGTCCAACGTTAACAAATTCCTAATGAACCGCCCCCTTAAGTAAACACTTCATCAAATCTCCACACTAACGTGCTGTACTTGCAATAACCCTTATCCCTGAGTGGCTTCCGGGCTTTGATAAGTGGTGACCACTGTGTAAAAAAAAAAGAAAGAAACTGATTGATAATTCACAATTATTAATTTTTTTACTCTCTCTGTCTCTCTCTCTCTCTGTCTCTCTCTCTCTCTGTCTCTCTCTCTACACACACATATATATATATATATATATATATATATATATATATATATCACTGCTTACCAAGAACAGAAGCTACTCGAGAATAAAAGTTAACGACTTTGTTAGGTGGATGTTTAGACAACACTGTGAAGATTACTAACAATTGTGGAAACTGGGCAGAATTTGATTATTTAAGAGGATGCCTCAACAAGAATTTGTTAATATTAGACTTGAATGCAGTATTGTGTTCCATGGATTGGCAATTCATGGAAAGAAACTTTGTTCATGGAAGTTCTGTTTAGTTTTTGGTACACAGAGGAAGAAAGGACAATTATTTACAATGGTTGTAGCTAGACGAGTCTTTGCTGTGAATGTTTTACGAGGGAACCATAGATCGAGTTCAGTTGAGCACCTGTCATGAAAGTAACAATAGAGTAGAGAAAGGCTAGCAATGTCTTTTCTGTCTAGGAAATAGAGGAGGACAACCCCACTAGATTTCGAAGTTGGTTTTGAACTTTGTCTAAGTAGGAAAGGATGCTCTGAGTAGTACTTCATCTTAGGATGTATAATATATTTGTGTAGTAGCAGTTCAGCCTGGCTTTGCTCGGGCCCTATGTACTTTTCATAGCTTTATGTGCATGTATATATATATATTAAAACTTTGACTCGTGTCCAGGTAACCTACATCTAAAATTTCAAGTGTTTAGACCCAAAATTGGTTTAGGAGTTTGGTAGTCTACAAAGGTCAACTCTTTCAACTTTGACCTCTTGGCAGCCAAATTTTCGGCCAAAAACCGATTAAAACGTTTTCCCTATGTCTGAATACACTTTATGTAAAATTTCAAATGTTTGGAGCAAAAACTGGCTGAGTAATTTGGTAGAGACCGCAGATGTAAAAATTTTTAAAACTTTGCCCCCAATTTTGCCCCCTTAACATTTATTGTTTTGGGCTCAAATAAAATTAAAATGTTTGATCCATGTCCAAGTAACCTACATCTACAATTTCAAGTGTTTAGACCCAAAATTGGTGGAAGAGTTTGGTAGAGTTTTCAAAGGTCAAATCGTTGAAATTTGACCTCTTGACAGCCAAATTTCTGACAGAAATCCAATTAAAAAGATTTTCCCAAATCTCAATACCCTTATGTCAAATCTCAAGTCTGTAGACTGAAAATCGACAGAGTAGTTTTGTAGGGGAATGTACACACACACACACACACACACACACGCACACACACACACACACACACACACACACACACACACACACACACATGCACAGAAAAAGGCTGCCAAGCGGTCAAAACTGAAAAATTGGTACGTAGGGGGTTATAAGATTTTATCTGTTCATTAACTGTTTCATAAATGTGCACGTATGAATCATTCACATTTCAGATACCCTCTGTTAAGAATAAGTAGGTTTGAAAACACATTTTAAAGATCGTATTAAGCTGGTCTAATGGTTATCGTACTTGACTCAATGTCTTTAGGTTTTGGTTTTTATCTCAGCTCAAGTGTTTTATTTTTACTTACAAGAAGTGAACTCTTGAATTGGAAGCCATGTTTAATTTCAGAAGAGTTTCCGAGTTTTATATACAAGTCCTGGAAGAATTTATTTATAATTAATAATTTTGGAGGCAAAGAGCAAGAGGTCCTTCTCGTGTTGACACGAAAAATTATGTGCTGGAATATTAAAAGATTCAATTTTTATGAAGCAATTTTGGTTTCTGATTGGTTGATTATAGAATGTGAATTAATTTGATTCATCAGTTCCTATGAACTGTTTAGAAAGAGAACATGCACATGTCTCACTTTCTGTATGAATTAAAATATAATATTTATGCATATTTTACGACCAGGCAATGCCAAGTAGCTTGCTAGTATAAAATTAAAAGCAAACACAACGGTTTTTAAATTGTTTACAGCTGTTTCAAAACAATGTTTATTTTAAGTTATATAATGAAACATTTTTTTTTTTCAAAACAAAATTTTTGTAACAGAAAAAAACAAAACCCTACAACTACGTCTAAAAAAGTCTAATTTTCACCAAAAACAAAGCAAAAAATAACAAGAATCGATCCATTATGAAATATGTTATAAAATGTTAAATTTCACGTAAGGTTTTATTTTTGTGTTTTGCATTTTTTCTAGATTTACGGAGTTGATTTGACTAAGTTTACACGAAATGTGTTAAAGTGAAGAATAATTTATTTAAATTTACAGAAATTTGTTGCAAGACTGAATATCAAACCAGGAGAGAAAGTTCTGGATGTTGGGTGTGGAATCGGTGGCAGTGCCTTTCACATTGCCAAGGTAAGTCACAACTTTATCTATTGAAAGCAGTGTGGGGGGGTTATGCTCACTCAACTAATTATATTTTAATTTATTTTATTAAATTTATGATTTAGTATAATTACGTGCATGAGCTTTATCAGCACATGAAATTCAGATTTTCCCCATTTTTTGAAAATTTGCAATAATGGTTTCACTGAACTGTAATTTGCAAACTAATAATCCGATTAAAGTTAACTTTTGACACGTGTACGAGTTGAAAAACAAAAACAAATTGCCAAAAAATAACTCTTACTTATCGACATGTTTGTTTTAAAAAGTTTAAAACAATTTTCAAGTTTTGTTATTTTAAAATTTATTTTGGTCTTTTCACTTAAACTAGCGGGGGGGGGGGGGTACCCGGCGTTGCCCGGGTATTTGTAGGTGTGTGTATGAGGGGGGGAGTAATTAACAATCCTGCTTAAATATTATGAAAAAGACGATGTAAAAAAAAAAAATCCAAAATCAAAACGGAAAAAAATGACATAAATAAACCTGTGTATGGGGGGGGGGGGTAAACTAAAGAATAAGCGAAGTAATAAAAAAAAAACGTTTGGTCGGGAGGAGGGATTGAACCCGGAAGCTTAGACGCTGAGGTGGAAACCAATGCCAACTACTTAACGGTCTCGACCACGAGTGAGAATAATTGATTAGCGTGTTAAGTTAAAGCTTATAAAGCTAAAAGAGGTTTGATTGACAGGACGACGCTAAATGAGGTCATCGTGCGATCGTTATTTTTAGTTTTCACTTCACCCCAGATGGTGGTGGGACGGGGGAAAGCAGAGCAAAAGCCGAGAACCCAACGTTTTTCACTGTATTTATACTAAAATGCAGGACGAACCGGGGACAGAACGAAATAGCGCGAATCTCATAAAAGTCGACGTAAATAAATCTAGAGATGACCCGCGTTCCTAAATCCTACATATTATGATATAGAACCCATATAAATAGTTGTAAGCGATAGTAACGAACCCGGGAGCGTGTGCTCGAAAAGCCTTTTGAAGACATACACGAAATGGTCACACACATTTTGCCTTTTATATATATAGAAGATGATTTTATTAAAAAAAAATTGTGTCAAAATTGCGTTTTTTTTAGATGAGCACTTTTTGGATAATGATCATCATGATAATGGATGGATGGATGATGATGATGATGATGATAGCTAAATCATGATTATGGATGGATGATGAATGAGTCTTTTAACATTCCAGTAAAAGCTCAATCAATGTTAACATTTAACAACAGAGCCTATATAAATAAATAATAGAACGCTAAGTTGATGGCTTTATTAGATGGTGGATGAGTCCCTTAACCCTTCAGCATCATGGGGATGCAGAGTGTCTTGAGCAAGAATAGCCTGGCAGCATTCGTCCTTCACCACGCTTCAGAGCATGTACAGTACCTGGTATTACTAAATGGTTACCCATTTTAGCAGTGATCAAGCTCAACATTGCTTAACTCAGGTATATCAATGTGATTATGCCATACATTTCAGGTTTAAAACATACAAAAAGAGAAAAGAAAAAACAGTTTAAAAAAACATGCGCTAATACGTGTATGCCTATTTCTTTTTTAATTTTTTGTTTTTTGAATCTTTCAAGAGAAAGTAAAGACAAATTTTGAAATAACAAAAACTTTTGCAAGAGCAAAAAAAAAAAAAAAAAATTTGAAATAATAAAAAATTTTGAAATAAAATTTTTCTGAAAAAACAAAAAATTTTGAAATAACAAAAAATTTAGAAATAACAAAAAAATTAGAAAAAAACAAGAATTTTGATATAACAAAAAATTTTGAAATGACCAAAATCTTTGAAATAACAACAATTTTGAAATAACCAAAAATTTGAAATAATAAAAATATAGAAATAACAAAAATTTTGAAAAAACAATAAATTTTGAAATACCAAACAAATTTAGAAATAAAAAAAATTAGAAATTACAAAAAATTTTAAATAAAAAATTTTGCTTTAAATAATAAAAAAATTTGAAATAACAAAAATTTTGAAATAACAAAATGTTTTGAATTTTAAATAACAAAAAAAATATGAAGTAACAAAAAAATTTAGGGCTTATCGACCTTTCGGGTTAGTGGTAGAGTTAAGGAAGTTTTTTTGAGGGACTTAATATGCATATTAGCTGACTCAATACATAAATCATGTCATGTATATTTGTCCAAAACACCATTACACGGTTCTTGCTAATTTTTCATTTTTCTCGGATGCATTTTCTGCATTCAGAACAGAAAATGCCTAGACTCTATGCAGTTTCCATAATTTTTGACACAGAAATTCATATCATATCAAAAATTCATTTACATTATCTTCAGCCACTCACTTTTAGAAATAAAACTCCTTAAATGACATCATATCCTATAAGTTTGATCTAATTTTTTGATAATTATAGTCAGTCCATTTTCTTCACTGATATCAATTATTGCCAAATGCCGAACATATTCTCTTATATTTGGTGGTTGTGACCAAAATACAGCCAGGTTCTGTTTCCCTTTATATAAACATGCAAATATAGACCATTTGCTTCTTGCTTGTTTTTATTCAGAATATGACTCTTCATTTAGCAAAATAGTTGCTTTGTAAAAGAAGTTATTTTTCTTTGAAATGTGTTTCAATGTTTGCAAGAATTAAAATATCATATTTAACTGTATTTTATGATCGAGCTACACCGGGTGTTCCTGCTAGCTTAGATAAATACTTTTGCAGTTTTAAAAAAAGAGCTACAATAATATCAGAGTGTCTCTATTTAAACTTAACATTTACAGAATGCCAACATCAATATATTGCATATGAATGAGTCCACTGTGGAATTTCCACAGGTCCTACTAGTTATTATTATTATTATTATTATTATTATTATTATTATTATTATTATTATCATTATTATTATTATTATCATTATTATTATTATTTTATTATTATTATTATTATTATCATTATTATTATTATTATCATTATTATTATTATTATTATCATCATCATTATTATTATCATTATTATTATTATTATTATTATCATTATTATTATTATTATTATTATCATTATTATTATTATTATTATTATCATTATTATTATTATTATTATTATCATCATTATTATTATTATTATTATTATTATTATTATTATTATTATTATTATTATTATTCACATTTTGTGTCTGCCTATTGGTATTATCGATTTTATACGGATAGGCAGATCATAGCGAATGAACATAGGTTATCAACATCTTTGTTGTCTTCCAGCACTTTTCGCAAGATTCTGGCAGTTCTCAACAAGGCAGTCTTTTGAAGCATTCAACATTGCAATGGATTTCAATTTTCTCAACTCACTTGTCAAATTCTTTTGTCACACTTCCCCGGGCTTCCATCACAATAGGAACCTTCTTCAACTTCCACAATTTTTTTTATCTCCCTTTTCAAGTGTTGGTCCTTTTTGACTTTCCTCTTTTCTTTTCCCTCCACATTCACATCAACTGGCATTGCTATATCAATAATTATTGCCTTGTGTTCCTTTTTACCAACAAAACTAAATCTAGTCTCCTTGCTTCAATCACATGATCACATTGGATATTCATATCACACAATAATTTCACATTATCACTTTCCACCATGCTTTTTGGAACATGCTCATATCATTTTTCACTGCATTCCAATCCTATTTTTTGTATATATTCCAATGGACCTTTCTCGCAATATTGCCATGCCATCTCTTGTATTCATTTTGAGTTAATTTTTCACAACTACTGATGAGGTGCTGTACATTCTCACCTTTCTGACCACACAGTCGACACAGGGGATTTTCGGCCGTTTTATCAATGTGATACTTCAGATAATTTGTCCTGGGCACTTGCTCCTGTGCGGCACATATCAGGGCTTCTGTCCAACCTTCAAGTCACATTTTGACAACCATCGCCAGGTTTTTCCTTGTCCAACGCCTCTGGTAGATTTCTATTGAACTGACGATACAATTACTTTTCAATTCATTTGTTTTTCATTTTTTGTTCATTTATTACCTTGAATTCCTTGCTTCTTACAACTTGCTCTCTTACAATGTTTCAAATTTTGACACACCCTTTATAAGCTTTTCATTACAGTTAGAGATGTAAGCTTTTAGACTATTTTCTTATTCTTTTACACAGTGTTCTACACTTATAAGTCTTCGTCCTTTCTCTTTTCTTTTCACATATAACCTATCGACATCTTTGCGTGAAGAGTTCCATATCATTCAGTTCATTTTATTTACATGAAATAATACCCGACCCATATCGAAATATAGCTTCTGCCCATTTGTTTACTGTCGATATTTTGTTTCTCCTATTATTATTAATCTTTTTTTAAGGAGAATGAGGAGTGGAGCAATTATGCTCCATTTGCCTTGGAGATAAGGCGTATACACGGGGTTAAAACACAAATAATCACGGTCTTAGTTGGTACACTAGGAGTAGTATCAAGTCGTCTGGAAGGACAGTTGAAAAAACTACAAATCCCCGATATTTTAGGTGGCCTTCAGATCTCTGCAATTATAGGTACCACCAACATCCTTAGGAAAACACTTGATCTTTGAAGCTCCTGGTTTGGAGCCGGGATTGAAGGAAATCCTCTGGAAATGAATATCATCCCTTTCCAGAGAGACGTTGATAAACGAAATCAGAATTATTATTATTATTATTATTAATATTATTATTATTATTATTATTTATATTTTTTTAACTTATTAAAAAAAACCGTACACGTGTTTATCTCCTATAACAAAAAAATGTTTTTTTGATCATTACCCTAAAAAAACTAGAATGGTCTAGAAATGAGGAGAGATGAGTGTTTTATGTTAAATTTCACACATGTGCAGGAGCAAGGATGGTTGGGAAATAAGTGGGAACCAGGATGTGGTCCCACGTTGAAAAACTCATCTCGGTCTCAAATTTTTTGCTGTTGGCCACTTACATCCCTGAATGATGCTAAATAAACATGTAACCAGGGTTGCGGAGTCGGATGATAAAAGTCTGACTCTGACTCCTTTAATATCTTCTGACTCTGACTCCAGACTCTGACTCTGATTCCTCCGACTCTGACTCCCGACTCTGACTTTGATTCCTGACTCCTATGTGAAAATCTATTCTGAAGATCCATATACCAGCCTCCCACATCTATTCCGCAAGCATTTTATAAATACTTTTCACGTATATTATTTTTTACGTTTAACATTCATTTGTATGATAAATATACTCACATATAAACTCAATCAGCTTTATAGAATAAGGTAACAAAGGGATAAAAAATTTACAATGAAATTTTATCATGCTATCAGTTCAAAAGGAAATACAATATTTAGGGATAGGGAAACCTCTTTAAGCCATGGCATTTCGAAGCCAAACACTTCTCATCAGAAGAGGCGAGTAAAGACACATATACAGAGAAGAAATTTTTTAAAAGATAATATTGTCTTTATGGAAAGAGAATCAAAAGAAAAATAGGAAAAATCTATAAAGGGCTGTAGTAGCATAGGTTGTTTCTTATTGATTTAGGACAGTTTTTTACAGATAAGATTGTAATTCCGGATCGATCCCAGACTAATCCAATTGCTAAATTTCATTTGATTCAGAAACTGGATAACTTTCAGATTACAATCCGATTATTATCTCATGTAATCCACAATAATCTCACTCAAAGACAGAATTTTCATTGGTCCTGTGTGACTTTACAACCAAAACAAAAACAGATACTATTTGCAGTGGTCTGATGGACTAAAATATCTTGATGAAGTAGAAGCATTGCAGTACAGTACAAAATAAAAGCAAAACCATACAAAAACTGCTAAATTGTGCAAAACCAAACAGTAAAACCATGTAAAAAATAAATTTATTGGACTTAAGGAGTCGGAGTTGGATAAAAAAAATCTGACTTCGACTCTGACTACTAGTATTCTTACAAATCTGACTCTGACTCCGACTCCAGCTAAAACATCCAACTCCGAATCTTCAATCCTGCATGTAACACTAATATATGTCTCGCTAAAAGGAACCGAATAAATAGTTGTGGATATAAGGATGCTGAAGATGGTATTCATTTTTCTCCTGCAAGAAGACATCTGACACAAGAGTCGGAAAGTGGGATTGAAAAGGAACAGTATTCTGATCTGCAAAAAAAAAAAAAATGCTTGGGCAGCCCTATTGGTATTCCTCGGGAGAGGCACCTGAGGTGATTATCTATAAACTAACCTCTTCTCAGAGAGAAGATAAAGCCTGGGAGGGTGGACTTTCTAGTATTGCACAGGACCAGCATCATACTGCAATCAGCAGGGAAATGGTCATTTTAGGAATGATCTAGATTCTGTTGAATTTGGTGTCAAGGGAACAAATTTCGAGGCTGGAGATATTGGTGTACTGATCAAACTTTGGGTTGAACTAACGAAAACAACAAACGACAAAACAATATTTTTGAAATTTGTAAAACATTCACACTTTTTCATATTTATCGCATCTCTTTTCCTTCTATTTTTCTCCCGACAGGTGTACGGAGCAGAAGTTTTTGGCATCGATCTTTCTACCAACATGATTTCAATTGCCCATCAGCGTTGTCGGGAAGTTAATCTGACTGATGTAAGAAAAATATTTTTTGTAAGAAATTTCCGTTCATATTTAAAATTCAACTTAATTAAAAAAAAAAAAATCTTTATGATGTACGTATCTGTCACGGCACAAAGATGTCATATTTAAAAAATCACGTAAATTGATCAAGTATTTTTTTTAACTAAGAAGATAAAAATTTGCGATTTTTAGTAATTAATAATTTACTAACAAACAAAATCACGGTAGTAGAATTGAGCT